>NC_080729.1:21936663-21949163 GCF_019097595.1 Hemibagrus wyckioides | reverse complement strand
TGCTCCCTACACCCTACACCATGCTCCACCATGCTCCCTACACCATGCTCCCTACACCATGCTCCACCATGCTCCCTACACCATGCTCCCTACACCATGCTCCCTACACCATGCTCCACCATGCTCCCTACACCATGCTCCCTACACCATGCTCCACCATGCTCCCTACACCATGCTCCACCATGCTCCCTACACCATGCTCCCTACACCCTACACCATGCTCGCTACACCCTACACCATGCTCCACCATGCTCGCTACACCCTACACCATGCTCCCTACACCCTACACCATGCTCCACCATGCTCGCTACACCATGCTCCACCATGCTCGCTACACCCTACACCATGCTCCACCATGCTCGCTACACCCTACACCATGCTCCACCATGCTCGCTACACCCTACACCATGCTCCACCATGCTCCCTACACCCTACACCATGCTCCACCATGCTCGCTACACCCTACACCATGCTCCACCATGCTCGCTACACCCTACACCATGCTCCCTACACCATGCTCCACCATGCTCGCTACACCCTACACCATGCTCCACCATGCTCGCTACACCCTACACCATGCTCCACCATGCTCGCTACACCCTACACCATGCTCCCTACACCATGCTCCACCATGCTCGCTACACCATCCTCCACCATGCTCGCTACACCATCCTCCACCATTCTCCCTACACCCTACACCATGCTCCACCATGCTCCCTACACCCTACACCATGCTCCCTACACCCTACACCATGCTCGCTACACCCTACACCATACACCATTTAAATAATAATAAAAATAATTAATAATAATATTAATTAATCTTCCTGTCTCTCCCTCCTCCTGTTCCTTTCCTGATCTGTCCAGCTGGAAGGATGGTTTGGCCTTTAATGCTCTGATTCACAGACACAGACCTGAGCTGATCAATTATGACAAACTCCGCAAGGTGACACACACACACACACAAACGCACACACATACACACATATACACACACACACACATGTGGTTTTAATGATGAACTGAGACTGTGTGTGTAGGATGATCCTGTTACCAATCTGAACAACGCCTTTGAAGTGGCTGAAAAATATCTGGACATTCCCAAAATGTTGGATGCAGAGGGTATGAGCTCCTTATTCTGTGTGTGTGTGTGTGTGTGTGTGTGTGTGTGTGCTCCCTGTGCTTGTGTGTGTGCATGTTTGCATGAGTAGGCTGTTTGTACCTGTGTGATGTTTCTCTCTCGGTCTCTGTGTGTGTGTGTGTGTGTGTGTGTGTGTGTGTGTGTGTGAGAGAGAGAGTTTGTATATAACATGTGTTTCCCCACAGACATAGTGAACACAGCTCGTCCTGATGAGAAAGCTATAATGACTTATGTGTCCAGTTTCTACCATGCCTTTTCTGGAGCACAGAAGGTACTGCCATCTGACCTTTGACCCCTATGACCGCTCGTGGCCCTTGTGCTTTCTCCAGCATGGCTTTCCCCTCATGTGGACTTGTGCTTTCTCACTGTCTCTCCTGGGGTCATCATGGTGATTTAGCAGGGCTTTTACTCTTCCACAGTGAGGGGTGGTGCTTCCGTCTGAGGAGCCAATCAAACCCCTCACTGTGTCAGCTGACCCGACTGCTCACTGAACACACAGCCTTCTGATTGCTTTGCTTCACCGCCTCTCTCTTGCTCTCTCTCTCTCTCTCTCTCTTTCTCTCTCTCCACGCCCCCCCCTTTTCCTACCGTCTATCTCTCTGTGCTGTGCTGTAGATATCGTTGGTACTCTCAGGCCGGATGAGAAGGCTATAATGACGTACGTCTCCTGCTTCTATCATGCCTTCTCTGGTGCTCAGAAGGTGAGGATTATTTCCTGCCTGACCTCTGACCTTTGAACCTGTCAAGGTAAAGGTCTTGGTCTAGCCTTTGGGCTTTCACTGCAGCTGAACACTTTCTCACTCTGCTCTTATAGTTTCCTTTGAGTTTCCTATAAGATGATTGGATAAAACTGGTTCCAAAAGTATTGGCACTCTTCTGCATGTCATCCTGTTAATGGATACTGTAAAGGGGTGTCAGTACTTTGTGTATTAGAACTAATACACTCTTCATGGTACTGCAGTGGGACATCTGCACCTGCTCAGTGAGTGACCATGAGATAGTGATGTTATATCTGTGGGAAACTCATCATATTATTATTCCTGAGACCCAGCGTGCATCAAGCCTGCTTCTAAATCATTTCATCTAAAAATATAAAAACAATTTATTAGTATGTTAAAGTGATGGAGAACTCAAAAACTCCCTATTCTAACTCTACCACTAATACTGATGACCTCGTGTGTCTGCTGACCAAGCCACGGCCCAGAGGGTGTTAAATGCTACTGGGGGCTTGATGGACTGATGGGAACTCTCACTGTGTTTTATTTGATTGTTGTTTATTTATCTATCTGTTTTATGGAAATATTCTTTATTTCAGTGTTTAGTATGAGCTCCTGAAGAGGTCGGCCATTAGCGGTACACAAACCCAGAATGCGTTTTGGTGTTTGCTAAAAGAAATGATGATAATCAGCATGAAGTCTTTAAACACACACACAGTGTCTGGAGTTTAGCATCTCACTCTTTCACTAATGCTAGTGGTGTTAGCATGCAGCATTGCTAACTCTGTTAGATCTGCATAGATGTTTTAGGGTCATTCAGGAAGTGTGTGTTCAGCTGGCATGTGTTGATATTGGCTCTCATTATAACTGGATAAGGTTTTCTAATCCTGCAGATGCAGTTCAGTTTAAAACCCTACAGTATTGTCAGTGTGTGACTGAGGTTTGGATGTAAATGCTGCGTAAAAGTTGTGTTTTAAAGGGTGAGACGCTGCTGAGAACAGACCAGTGAACACACTGAATCAGAAATGTGTTTACTGAACCTGCTTCATAATCAGTCACATGCTGGAGCTGCATTGACGTCCCTCAGTGTCGCACCTCTTTTACTTGGTGACCGAAGGAAGAAAAAGTCATTAAGGCACTTGGAGTCTCACCTGAGCAGTACTCTCCCCTCACTGAGTATCAGCACATGCCTAAGTCTCGAACACAAACTGTGTGTGTGTGTGCGCACATTCAAACCACCTGAGTGATGTCACCTTCACTAGTAAACCCCAGCTCACTCACATACATACATACATACACACACACACACACACACAGTGTGGTTACAGTAAGCAGACAGTTAGTGAAGTGTACACACACTGTAACACAGATACACCTGTAGGTCAGATGTGTTGTCCGTCCTCACCGCAGGTTACTGGTGCATGTGTGTGAGAGAGAGAAAGAGAGAGATAAAGAATGACCGTTGTGCTTTACACACTAATGAGTTCTCTGCTCTCTGATAGGCCGAGACAGCAGCTAACCGCATCTGTAAAGTTCTCGCTGTCAATCAGGAGAATGAACACCTGATGGAGGACTACGAGAAACTCGCCAGTGATGTGAGTACCGTGTGTGTACGCACTTATTGTTGATCATTTCTGGTGTTCCTTACTGTGTGTGTGTGTGTGTGTGTGTGTGTGTGTGTGTGTAGTTGTTGGAGTGGATCAGGAGAACAATCCCATGGCTGGAGAACAGAGCTCCAGAGAAGACAATGGTTGAGATGCAGCAGAAGCTGGAGGACTTCAGAGATTATCGTCGAGTTCATAAACCTCCTAAAGTCCAGGAGAAATGTCAGCTGGAGATCAACTTCAACACGCTGCAGACCAAACTGAGGCTCAGCAACCGGCCGGCGTTCATGCCCTCTGAGGGCCGCATGGTGTCCGTAAGTCACTCGGGCTCTACGTGCCTCACACACACCTCCCCAATACCGGCTCTACACACCTTACACACACCTTCAGTGTATAACGGAGATGTGTTTGTGTGGTCAGGACATTAACGGAGCTTGGCATAATCTGGAGGGGGCGGAGAAAGGCTATGAGGAGTGGCTACTAAATGAAATTCGTCGACTGGAGAGACTTGATCACCTTGCCGAGAAATTTCGCCAGAAAGCAGCTATACATGAGAGCTGGACTGATGGTACACACACACACACACACACACACACACACACACACACATGAGCTTAGCTGATAATTTACACACACATGCACACCTATTCATGAGAATTACACAGACAAGATCTTTTATGTTGAGTGAACATAACGTGTGTGTGTTCTTGAACGTGTGTGTGTTCATGTAGGTAAGGAGACCATGTTGAATCAGAAGGACTACGAGAGAGCATCTCTGTCTGAGATTAAAGCTCTGCTGAAGAAACATGAGGCATTTGAGAGTGACCTTGCTGCTCACCAGGACCGTGTGGAGCAGATCGCTGCCATCGCACAGGAACTCAAGTACACACACACACACAGTGACAACCTTACACACCCCTCATCAAGCTTTGAGAGAGACGAACATCTGTAGCATGTGTGGTTTGTGTGTGTGTTTTTCAGTGAGCTGGACTACTATGACTCTCCGAGTGTGAACGCTCGCTGTCAGAAAATCTGTGAGCAGTGGGACGTGCTGGGAGCGCTCACACAGAACCGCAGAGAGTCACTTGAGGTGTGTACACACACACACACACACACACACACTCGCACACATACACACAGAAATAGCACTGCAGTATTATTCTGTAGGTGTTATTATACAGAGGCTTCTTATAAAGAGGCGGTGTATTTGGACGAAGAATAAACTGCTCCACACCTGCTGAGGTCAGTGACGTGCAGCTTCACACACACACTGAACACATTATGGAGAAGTACAAGAACATCACTGATGTGTAGCTTGGAGGAGTTTAGAGGCTTGTTGCTTTACATGGATTCAGTGTTTCAGAATGTACAAATCATTCTAATGGGGGTGTATGTGTATGTAGAGGACAGAGAAACAGCTGGAGTCAATTGATGAGCTGTATCTGGAGTATGCAAAACGAGCAGCTCCATTTAATAACTGGATGGAGGGAGCGATGGAGGACCTGCAGGACATGTTCATAGTGCATAACATTGAGGAGATACAGGTACATTCTGTCTGTCTCTCTCTGGCTGTCTGTGTCTCTGGATTTTTGTTTGAGGCTGTCTCACTCTCCCTGTCTCACTCCCTGTGTAGGGTCTGATCACAGCCCATGAGCAGTTTAAGGCGACTCTCCCAGAGGCCAATAAGGAGCGGGAGGCCATTCAGGCAATTCAGGCAGAGGTGCAGAAGATTGCACAGTATAACGGCATCAAGCTCAGCGGCACCAACCCCTACACCACCATCACGCCCAGCAGCATCGACAGCAAGTGGGACAAGGTACACACTGACCCACACACACAGTGTACGGTCACACAGGGTTCACCAGAGCAGTAGCTGATGGACAGTATGTGGACGGTGTGTGTGCAGGTGCAGCAGCTGGTACCTCAGCGTGATGAAGCTCTGCAGGACGAGCTCGGACGTCAAAAGTCTAACGATCATCTGAGACGCCAGTTTGCCAACCAGGCTAATATGGTGGGACCTTGGATCCAGAACAAGATGGAGGTACACACTAATCAGCTCTTTCAGATTCCTGGTGTGTTCCTGCACACACAGATAGATGGTGTAACTGATGCTCAATGCAGCAAAGACAAGACTCATGTGGAGTTAAACATTATTCATAGCAAAGCCAGTCAGTGTAAATGTGGTTTAGTGCATCCCTTGTGTGTGTGTGTGTGTGTGTGTATGCAGGAAATTGGACGGATATCGATCGAGATGAACGGCACTCTGGAGGATCAGCTAACTCATCTGCGTCAGTACGAACAAAGCATCATCGAGTACAAGCCCAACATCGAACAGCTGGAAGGAAATCATCAGCTCATCCAGGAGGCACTCATCTTTGACAACAAGTACACTGCTTACACCATGGAGGTAAACACACACACGGACTTTTTCAAAACACAACTCTTATGTAATGGATGAATAATGGATCTCCCTCTGCGTGTCTCTCAGCACCTGCGAGTGGGATGGGAGCAGCTCCTCACCACCATCGCTCGCACCATTAATGAGATTGAGAACCAGATTCTGACCCGTGACGCCAAAGGAATCAGTCAGGAGCAGCTTCATGAGTACAGAGCCTCCTTCAACCACTTTGACAAGGTCATTCACACACACACACACAAAAATACATGCATTAAGTAGACACAGGCTCTGTTCAGGTGATGCAGCTCTGAACACTGAGGCAGGTATGAGCTGAACTGCTTACCTGGCAGTAATGTCTGGGGTGTGTGTGTGTGTGTGATTGAGAGAGTAGTATACTTAAGGAGCAGTATAATGTAAAACATGGTTTAATTGGTCCTGTAAAGTCACATGACCATGAGTTGTTCACCTGTCCTTCAGGTCCTGGAATATTTTATTGTAAATTTTGTAATCTGAGTAAAATATTTTTTGTTTTCATTTTTTACAGTTTAATATAAATGGTATATGTTTTTGTGTTCAGCATGTCACTGCATCATCAGTGTGTTTCCTGCGGTCCAGTCCAACAAGCTTGAGCCTTTTCTTCCTTTAGTAAACTTACAGTAAACTTTATTATTGAGTGTATTTCAGGAATTGGTTTTATTTTATGTATTTTCCTTTAAAACATGGAGAGAAAAGTAAAAACAACATAATGAGAGAGAAATACGTTCATGTTTAAATGAGTTTTTCACTTTGATAGTTTAAACCTCCTGATCATGCTGCATCACCCATTATCCTTTTGGTTTAGTCTGACGTCCATCTTGTTTGTCTCCACCCTTTTGTGTGTCCACCTCCATCCCATGCGTGCATGCTGTGGTGTGATGTCCATCTGCATCTGTTCTGTGCTCAATGCGTCGTTCGGTTGTCCCGGTTTGATCTGTGGTGTGATTGGCCGACTGCAGGACCACAGCGGCGCTTTAATGGCCGAGGAGTTCAAAGCGTGTTTGATCAGTCTCGGTTACGACGTGGAGAACGACAAACAGGTACTGAGCTGGAGGAGATGACTGTACACTTACGCTTTTCTTTGCACCTTCAGCTGCTCGCAACACAACCCACCCCACACCGGCCCCCTCCCATCCTTGCTGTAGTCCTGCCCCAATTGTTGCACCCACCCCTGCTGCCCAGTTCAGTGCTGATGTCTCTCTTAACGCTGCTCTTCTGTTCTCTCTTTTTTTCTTCATCCGGTCATATGTCCTTTTTCATCTGTCTTGCCTGGCAATTTCCTGTTTGTCTCCTCTTCTGTCTCACTTTGTGGCTGCATCCCTTCATTCTCTTCCTCCTCTTCATCCTTTGCTCTCCCGCCGTACAGAAGCGCACAGGGATCATGGACTTGGACGATTTCCGCGCGCTGCTCATTTCCACTGGCACCAGCCTGGTACTGCTTTATCTGTCTCACTCTCTGTAATCTTTCTCTCACACGCTGGTGTGCTGAATGCTCTCACTACTTATTTTTATTCTTTTTGCGCGGAATTGGACTGGTTTCTGTTGTATAAATTAATTACATGAGCTTCAGTTGCTCTGAGGATAAATGTTGTGTTAGGGTGTGTGTGTGGGGACGCACTGATCTCCCTTTGTTTTTCTCAGTCCACCACTGATCATGGTCATCTGAGTGTCTGCTAAATAATGTTGATCCCTGACCTGATCATGTGCTGATCACACCCTCTTTCACACACTCAGATTCCAACACTGATACAGATGTTCTGAATGAAATCAGTGTGACCCAGATGTAAATGTTTTATATGGATTATTGAAGTGTGTCTGCTGTAGTGTGAGTGATGCCCACAGATGTTTGGACTGGGTTAACCCTTTGATCCCTGTTGGCAGGGCGATGCAGAGTTTGCCCGCATTATGGGCATTGTTGACCCCAACAACACTGGGGCTGTGACCTTCCAGGCCTTCATTGACTTCATGTCCCGGGAAACGACAGACACGGACACAGCTGACCAGGTCATCGCCTCCTTCAAGATCCTCGCTGGAGACAAGGTGTGTGTGTGTGACTTTAAATTATGGATTTATCTCGCTGTAGTTTATGGCAGTGCTTTGTTTGATTTGGAACCTTCAGGTTTAGAGATACTGAAGGTGATGAAGTCATTAAAAGATTTAAATACACTCAGAAAGTAACCTGAATGTCCATCACTTTTTGTGTGTGTGTGTGTGTGTGTGTGTGTGTGTGTAGAACTACATCACTGCGGAGGAGCTGAGGCGTGAGCTGCCCCCTGATCAGGCCGAGTACTGTATCTCTCGCATGGCGCCCTACAGAGGGAGTGACGCTGTGCCCGGCGCTCTTGACTACATGTCCTTCTCCACTGCTCTTTACGGAGAGAGTGACCTCTAAAAGGGCCCTAGATCTGGCACATCTCCACCTTTCCACTCCTGCATCTCCATTTCCTGTCCTCCATCTCTCCTCCTCCATGGAGGGGTGGAGTTTCATGGGACTTAAAGCACATCTGGGGGGGGGGGGTGTCTTCTGTCTGTCTGTGTGTGTGTGTGTGTGTGTGTGGAGAGAGAGACAAGAAGTGATGGTGGTTTTGTAGAGAGAGAGAGACTGCTTCGTCCCAGTTCTTAGAAACATTGCTCAATTCTTCTTTGTCCTCTTTCAGCTGAATGGATATAATTATTTCCTTTATAATTTAGTATTAATTAGTTTTGAGATTTCTCACCAGCAGGAGTGAGTTTGTGTGTGTGTGTGTGTGTGTGTGTGTGTGTGTAGTAAATTGGGTCAGTAATTAATTAAAAATTTAAAATAGTTGATTAGTGTGAAAGTTGGTGCTGTAGCGAAATTTGGGTTTCAGCCTTCTTCTGAACACACACACACACACACACACACACACACACACACAGTGCGGATGTTTCCCATTTACATGCTGATGTTTTGTTATGGTCCAGATGTGGGCGGGGCTTAGCGATGGTTTGACCCGTAGACCAGTACGAGAAAAGAAAATGGTTATGGGCGGATTGAGAGACAGGAAATAATGGATAAGAGTGAAGAAGTGGGGTGTGTTTGTGAGAGAGAGAGAGAGAGAGAGAGAGCGCTCAACTCTGTTTTCTGTTATTGTGTTGATTTCCTTGCTGCAGTGTGAGTTGTGGGTTTTTCTGTGCTGTACATACTCATTGTGTTCACACACACACACACACACACACACTGTAATAAACCATGATACAGCAGCTTTACAGATTACATCATAAAATAAAATAAACATTGCGCTTGGCCAGGCATGTGCCGATCCATGGTAATCTTTCATATCATGATATTTGTACATTTTTATCACAGTTTCTGTCGATATGGTAAGTTTGTATTTAAAGAGAAAAAAAAGTTATATTCTTAAAAAAATTCTCATTCACCCGGTTGTTCACATTCGTGTAGCGTCCAGACTGCTGGGGCCGATTCACTAAAGACCATCTGCTTTAAATGCGTCATAATAAGGGACAGACTTCATCCTCTGAGCATGCTCACTACTTAGGCAGACTCCTGAGTCTCCTTTGTTTAGGAATAGACTGCCTAGGAAGTGAACAAGTGTTTTCAGGTTTGCTCACGAGGAGAATCTTTTTAAATCTGGAGATATTTCACAGCTGATGATCGGCACATGCCTACGCTGTTATCCTGTGCGTGCAGGCATCGGGGGGCGGAGCTACGTGCGCTGAATTAATGCTAAAGCACAAGGCCCACGCGCACTTCTCTCGTTCACTCCTCCAGGACCGGGGCGTGGTCCTGACATCCCGCTGTCTTGTATAAAGATTGGTTGAGGTTGTGTTGGGAGGGGTGGGGGGCAGGAGGTTTGTGGGGTGGAGTGGGTGGGGTCTTAATGAACATTCCATTATGTCTTAATGATAAAATTAAATTGCTGTCTAACGATCTATGCAAATCATCATTATTAATATCTACAGTGATGGGGTGACTATAACTGTACTGGTGAAATAAACGGTGAATAAACGCAAGTGACTGAGGTGTGTGTGTGTGTGTGTGTGTGTGTGTGTGTGTGTGAGCGTGTTTCCCTTTCACACTGCAGCTTGATTTTCAGACTAAATACTGTAATCATTTTATCAGAATTATGTTTGAAATATTATTGAGCTGTAAAGTGAATTCTGAGCATTTTTAAATTCTAATAAAATATAAAGAGGACAGAGAAAACTTCTGAAAACAGTCTGAATGAATGAAAGATGCTGAATAAACACATTTTAATGATATAAATATCTATATAATCAGTTTATATCAAGTTCTTCACAGTTCAGTTTTATTTGTATAACACTTTAAACATTTGAGAAACACAAGAAACAGCAAAAAGTCCCAGAATAACGTGAGATTTAATGGGAGACTGTGGTGAGGAAAAACTCCAAGATGGTACGAGGAAGAAACCTGGAGAGGAACCAGACTTTAAAGGGAACCTCATCCTCATCTGGGTGACACCGAGAGGGGGATTCTAAATCATTATAAACACCGAGAGGGGGATTCTAAATCATTATAAACACCGAGAGGGGGATTCTAAATCATTATAAACACTGTCTAAAAAAGCACAGTTCTGAATGGGACTTTTTTTGGAAGGTAAAGGGTGAGGGATGTTTTCATTTTACTGCCCAAAAAAGGATATATGCTTTTTTTTTTACATTCCACATTTATGCTTTTGTGTTCAATGAAAGAAAGGTTAAAGTCAAATTAAGTCAAAAATCTTATTTCTGCATTAGTTTGCTTGCATGTCAGCTTATGACCAAACAAAATGTTTATAATTATGTTTGTATATACAGTTTATATAAATTTCCCCGTTTCTAAATTATTTAAACAAATTCTCAATAATACCTGTTAAGTTTCAAGCTTGGAATATTTCC
Source organism: Hemibagrus wyckioides (assembly GCF_019097595.1). Lineage (NCBI taxonomy): Eukaryota > Metazoa > Chordata > Actinopteri > Siluriformes > Bagridae > Hemibagrus > Hemibagrus wyckioides. The sequence continues at coordinate 21,938,390 of NC_080729.1, read as the reverse complement.
AAAATTCCCAAGATTAAGTTTCCGTGGAAATTTTCTGGAAATTTTACGCCTCTTTGCAACCCTATTTAGGAGGTTGTTGTTGTCCTCGAAGTCCACATAGGGTCAGCAGTGTTGCTGTGATATACCCAAATCCTCACAATGCAGAACCCAGCTGGTTCTGGTCCTTCTCTGGATGCCTCTGGATCCTCGCAGGGTTGGCCTCTGTCTACTGGAGCTGGTACAATCTCCAGATGCCTCAGGATGGGTAGAAAAAGGAACAGGTGGAAAGGAATTAGTGTAGCTGCTGTTCATAATATTAGCAGTACTAGATGATAATGTGCATTTAATCAGATGTACTGGAGCACAAGGTTATGGGAGGAGTTAGATGCATGCAATCCAATGAGGGAAATTCTTGTGTTACAGCGGCTTACACAGTAAGTTACAGTACAGGTAAAAAGATTTATTTAGATGAGTGTTTACATTACAGTACAGTCCACATGGACACACTGACAGTAGATAATAAACATGAACGCTGTGAGTCTAGAGAAAAGTGTTCATAGTTGTAGTGGTGCAGTGTGAGAGTGTTATCACACACACACACACACACACAGATTAGCTACTGTATAATGTTATAGTGAATGGTGTGAATGATTTCCTGTAGCGTTCTCTGTGAGACGAATCTGAACGAGTCTTTTGAGAATGAGTGACCGCTGACGCTGTAGTGTGGTGTAGCGTGTGGCGGTCAGACGGATCGTCCATGATGAAGAGCAGTTTGTTCAGTGACCTCCTCCTCACTGACCCAAACGCCTCCAGTTTGTGTCCAGTGATAGATCCAGCCTTGAGAATGAACTTCTTAATCCTTCTGGTATCCCTGGTGCTGATTCTGTGTACTGGTTTTTGGAACAATAATATCTCTGTCTTAGGATTTAATAATAAAAATGTAAAGGTCATCCTGCATCTATATCTGTGTGAAAGGGTGTAACTTTGGTTTGAGAAGTGTGGGGGTGGTGGTGGGGGGGTTGTTTGGATTTGAATCCAATTTCCTGCATTTCCATACATTTAGAGAATATGGTGATAGGAAATAATGAAGTTGATTATAATGATAAATTCTGCTAAAAGGAACAGCAGGCTACTAAACTATGGATATAAAAAAGATGTCTTTATTGTTTAATAGCGTCCGATCACCAAGACCTGAGATCATTTTATATAGTGAAAAATGTTCACCATTAATGTTTTGTGTGTGAATAAAATGTAAATAATGTGAGACTCAGTGTCCACTGTTAAACAAAATTTTATTTTAAACTGACCACTGTACCTGAAAATGTAAAATAAATGACTTGTACAGGACGTCTGTCAGAGACACGCCCACCAAACCACAGGCGTTTACTACAGAAACAGCAGAAAGCTTTTATGAACTGTGTGTGTGTGTGTGTGTGTGTGTGTGTGTGTGTGTGTGTGTGTGTGTGTATAAAGAACATTGTCCTCCATCTGTCCATTCAAGCCCATCTCTCCATGTGTCCTAACTGTCCACCTCATCTGTCCTCTGATATGAAAACCACTGAGTTATGATCATATTGAGTCTAACATTAAACTAACATCCAGAGTCTGCTGGTCACACAGAGCTGAGAGAAAACACGCGGTTTAAAGTCAACTCGTTTTCATGCTACACAGAATCTTCATGTAAATATAATAATCCTGACCTGAGCTAATTTACTGAATCAACCAACTTGTTCATTACACCTGTTCAT
>NC_080729.1:21901663-21924163 GCF_019097595.1 Hemibagrus wyckioides | reverse complement strand
TCGTCGATAAGGTGGCAGGATGGTGTGTCGTCGACGTCAGGTGGACCGGGATGACCGGCCAATCGTGCATGCCGGCAACAGTTCGCGTCGGTGCAGATGGGCATGCGGTGACGATGACGACGTGCGTTGACATTGCCATTGTCAACAATCAAAATGATGAAGATGTGTGTGGCTGGTGCAATCGTTCAGTGACGATCGGCGTGGTAGTGCGATGATGTGTGTGTGATGGCGGTCGGCGGTGATCGGTCGTTGGTGTATGATTGTTGGTAGGTGATCGAAAGCGGGACGATGGATGTGACAGTGTAGTAGTCGACGTGTGATGGATGTGCGATGCCATGTGTGAGTGTTGGGTTGATGCATGTGTGAACGTGTGTGTGTGCGTGTGATGTGTGATGGGTCGCGCGCGTGCGTGTAAGCGTGCGTGTGTGTGCAGCGCTGCGCGTATGTGTGCGTCATGGCGTGTGTGCACGTGTGTGTGCCGTGTGTGTGCGCGTGTGTAATGTGTGTGTGTGCTCGTGTGCGTGTGTGTGCGCGTGTGTGTGTGTGCGTGTGTGCGTGTGCGTGTGTCTGGCGATGTGTGTGCTGTGTGTGTGTGCGTGTGTGTGCCATTACGTGTGCGTGTGTCGCGTGTGTGTGTGTCGTGTGTGTGTGTGTGTGTGTGTGTGTGGCGTGTGCGCGTGTAGATGTGTGTGTGTGCGTGCGCGTGTCACGTGTGTGTGCGTGTGTGTCGCGCGTGTGTGCAGTGTGTGTGTGTGTGCGTGTGCGTGTGTGCGTGTGTGTGTGTTTGTGTGTGTGTGTCATGTGATCATGTCGTGCGTAATGTGTGCGTGTGTGTATGTGTGTGTGTCATGTGTGGCGTGTGTGTGTGTGCGTGTGTCCGTGTGTGTGTGTGTGCGTGTGTGTGCGTGTGTGTGTGTGTGTGTGTGTGTGTGCGTGTGTGTGTGCGTGTGTGTTTGTGTGTGTGTGCGCGTGTGTGTATGTGTGTGCGTGTGTGTGTGTGCGCGTGTGTGTGTATGTGTGTGCGTGTGTGTGTGTGTGCGTGTGTGTTTGTGTGTGTGTGCGCGTGTGTGTGTATGTGTGTGCGTGTGTGTGTGCGTGTGTTTGTGTGTGTGTGCGCGTGTGTGTGTATGTGTGTGCGTGTGTGTGTGTGCGTGTGTGTGTGTGCGTGTGTGTGTGCGCGTGTGTGTGTGCGCGTGTGTGTGTGTGTGTGTGTTTATGGAATGTAAAATGAGCTGAACTGCAGCAGAAAGTCCCAGAGTTTCCCATGACTTACACGCTCTCCTGAGACACGCAGAGTTCAGTGTTTCAGATTCATCTGGAGTAAAAGAACTTCTTTTTAAATGTTTTAAAGTTTTTAGTGGAGTTTTAATTTCTGTTAAATTATTTCCTTCTGCAAAAACAATATTTCTAATGGGCTTCATGTTTTATTAATCCTGCAGTGGAATGTTCCAGAAGCTACTGATGGTTTAGACAGTAAGAAGAACACAACCTGCAGTTCTGCTTGATTTCTTTGATTTCTAATCTTCAGATGTTTTACAGAAGTGTGTTTTTCCTGCAGTAGCCAGAAGTGGACACACACACACACACACACACACTCTCATTTTTAGGTCAGGGCCGCAGTGGATCCAGAGCACATCCCAGGAAGCCTGGACACAATTGGGAACGCAGGCTGGATAGGACAGCTGTCCACTGCACCATGATCACTCACACACACACACACACTCAGCGGTCAGTAGGCCAGTCTTTCTGTCCTGTTTTGGAGGTGAGAGGAAACCAGAGAACAGAGAGGAAACCCACGCTGATGGAAACCGGACAACAGAGAGGGACTTCAGAGCCAAGAACCTACAGAACACCTTCAGCTAGAATAATAATAATAAAAATAATAATAATGAATAACCTTGAAAATGGAGTATATTGATAGTTATTTTAAATGATAAATAAATTCCAGATTGCATTTTTAATGCTTTATTAAGTTTAAGGTTTCAGAGCTGCGAGCTTTCACAGGCTTCAGGAGTTTCTTCTTCTTTCTCGGTTAAATAACAAGCTGTTTTTGTTTTGTTTTTTTATTAGAGAGAATAAAGACCAGAGACTGTTTGTAGCTCCTGTAATGCAGGTGTAGAACCTCCTGCAGGTTCCTGTCATGGATCTGATCAAACATGTGATTAGACTCCAGACAGAAATCCCAGGTCCAGTCTCTGGGTTCAGACACCGACACGTTCATGACGAGCTTCTGACCGGGAACGGAAGGTCACTCCAACGTGTCGGCCATCTCGGAGCCACAAAGCCTGTGAAGCGTGAGGAGGATCAGCAGAAGAGGAAGCAGTGAGATCTTTCAGGATGCAACGGATCATGACTGACCTCACCACTGTCCAACTCTCCCGCTGGTCTTCGCGCTCTGGACAGAATTCCAACTGCTCCAGCTTCCTTTAACTTTCAGTAACAGGAAGTGAAGACATGGTGACTGTGTGTGAGGATGTGTGGAGACGTGAGACAGCGGTGTGTCGTGTCTGCGTGTCAGATGCACGTGATTCACCGATGTCCGACTGTCCGGCTCCAGATGTTTTCTCCAGGATAAACAGCTGGACGCGAGCAGACACGCTGAGAATTTTACCGAATAATCGTCTGAATTAATCGTCTTTTATATATTTCTGTACAGACGCTCAGTGATCATTGTGAAAAGCGCTTAAGAAATAAACCTGAGTAACGTGATCACGCGCCAGAACACCACGACTTTATACCACTGAAACCTTCCTTAGTGAAACTGGACACACAGCAGGTCTGCAGAACCCCAAGGGTGAGACCCAGAACATCCCAGAAGAGGAAAAGAGAAACATCTGCAGTGGAACTGATGCTGTTTATAAAGGAATTAATCAGAGCTAGCTGAGGCTTTCAGTTAGCATTGGCAGATAACATTTAGCACTGCTAGCTTTCTTTGCTGTTTGTGTAATGAAGTGGTCAGTTTGTCTCTTCAGGAATGAAGAAATGGCTTTATCAGTCAGAGGAATGTGGAGGAGCAGAACTTCATCTTCTCTTCTCTCATAAACCACACAAGATAGTCCAGCTGTTCTGCCTGAACCACCTAACATCTAAACTCTAAAGTCACACAAAGGCACAAAGCTCTACACAACATTTAGCTAAACACAACCAGCATCACTGACCAGCTTCAGTCCAGTGTTTCTCACATGTTTATTAATAATAGTTTAGTTATAAATGTGTTATAAAGCAGGTTTTTTTCAGCGCTTCCTGTTTCTCTGTCCTGAATACCTGCTGATGAGGAAATTAGTTACACCATTAAAAAATTATACACCGACCAGGCATAATATTATGACCTAATATTGTGTTAGTCCCCCTTCTGACCCGTCCTGCACTGTGTATTCTGACCCCTTTCTATCAGAACCAGCATTAACTTCTTCAGCAGTCTGATCAACAGTAGCTCGTCTGTTGGATCAGATCACACGGGCCAGCCTTCTCTCCCCACGTGCATCAATGACCCTTGACCTCCCATGACCCTGTCTCCGGTTCACCACTGTTCCTTCCTTGTACTACTTTTGATAGATACTGACCACTGCAGACCGGGAACACCCCACAAGAGCTGCAGTTTTGGAGATGCTCTGATCCAGTGGTCTAGCCATCACAATTTGACCCTTTTGGTCAAACTCACTCAAATCCTTACACTTGTCCATTTTTCCTGCTTCTAACATCAACTTTGAGGACAAAATGTTCACTTGCTTCCTAATATATCCCACCCACTAACAGGGGCCATGATGAGGAGATACTCAGTCTTATTCACTTCATCGGTCACTGATCAGAGTGTTATGGCTGACCGGTGTATGTGTGTGTTAAATATTGTGTAGTATTGTACAGGTGATACACCTGAGACAAGTAATAAACAGTGAGGAATAAACACAGGAGCTGAACAGAAAACTGAAAATCAGTAACACTTCCTGTTTCACAGACAGAGATCAAATTCAAATTCAATTTCAATTCAATTTATTTGTAGAGTGTTTTTAACAATGGACACGGTCAGTCAGATAAGACCTGAGCCAGGAGAGGGCTGTTCCTTTAACACCAACAACATGTTCTAGTCTATCAAGTAGAACAGTGTGGTCAATGGTGTCAAAAGCTGCACTAAGATCCAGTAACACCAGTAAGGAGACACAACCCTGATCAGAGGTCAGTAACAGGTCATTGACCACTTTAACCAGTGCTGTCTCTGTGCTATGATGAGGTCTAAATCCTGACTGATACATTTCATAAATATTATTTCTATGTAGGTCTGAACATAACTGCTGTGCTACAGCCTTTTCTAGGATCTTGGAGATAAAGGGCAGGTTTGATATCGGTCTGTAGTTAGACAGCTGACCGGGGTCGAGGTCCGGTTTTTTAATCAAGGGTGTGATAACTGCTAGCTTAAAAGATTTAGGCACATAGCCAGTGCTTAGAGGAGAATTAATGATTTTTAGAAGGGGTTCAGTAGCTACTGGTAATATCTGTTTAAGGAAAGACGTGGGTAAAGGATCTAGGATGCAGGTTGAAGATTTTGAAGAGGAAATTAGTGAAATTAGATCAGGATCTTGAAGTGGAGTGAAGCACTCTAAGCTCTGATTAGAAATAGCTATATTATCTAAAGGATTATCAACAACACACAATAACACATAATAACACAATAATACACAACAACACACAATAACACAACAATACACAACAACACCCAACAACACACAATAACACAACAATACACAATAACACACAATAACACAATAATACACAACACCCAACAACACACAATAACACAATAATACACAACACCCAACAACACACAATAACACAATAATACACAATAACACACAATAACACAATAATACACAACAACACCCAACAACACACAATAACACAATAATACACAATAACACAATAATACACAATAATACACAATAACACACAATAACACAGTAATACACAACAACACACAATAACACAATAATACACAATAACACACAATAACACAATAACACACAATAACACAATAATACACAACAACACACAATAACACAATAATACACAATAACACACAATAACACAATAATACACAATAACACACAATAACACAATAATACACAACAACACCCAACAACACACAATAACACAATAATACACAATAACACACAATAACACAATAACACACAATAACACAATAATACACAACAACACACAATAACACAATAATACACAATAACACACAATAACACAATAATACACAACAACACACAATAACACAATAATACACAATAACACACAATAACACAATAATACACAATAACACACAATAACACAATAATACACAACAACACCCAACAACACACAATAACACAATAATACACAATAACACACAATAACACAATAATACACAACAACACCCAACAACACACAATAACACAATAATACACAATAACACACAATAACACAATAATACACAACAACACACAATAACACAATAATACACAATAACACAATAATACACAACAACACACAATAACACAATAATACACAATAACACAATAATACACAATAATACACAATAACACATAATAACACAATAATACACAACACACAATAACACAACAATACACAACAACACCCAACAACACACAATAACACAACAATACACAATAACACACAATAACACAATAATACACAACAACACCCAACAACACACAATAACACAATAATACACAACAACACCCAACAACACACAATAACACAATAATACACAACAACACCCAACAACACACAATAACACAATAATACACAATAACACACAATAACACAATAATACACAACAACACCCAACAACACACAATAACACAATAATACACAATAACACAATAATACACAATAATACACAATAACACACAATAACACAGTAATACACAACAACACACAATAACACAATAATACACAATAACACACAATAACACAATAACACACAATAACACAATAATACACAACAACACACAATAACACAATAATACACAATAACACACAATAACACAATAATACACAATAACACACAATAACACAATAATACACAACAACACCCAACAACACACAATAACACAATAATACACAATAACACACAATAACACAATAACACACAATAACACAATAATACACAACAACACACAATAACACAATAATACACAATAACACACAATAACACAATAATACACAACAACACACAATAACACAATAATACACAATAACACACAATAACACAATAATACACAATAACACACAATAACACAATAATACACAACAACACCCAACAACACACAATAACACAATAATACACAATAACACACAATAACACAATAATACACAACAACACCCAACAACACACAATAACACAATAATACACAATAACACACAATAACACAATAATACACAATAACACACAATAACACAGTAATACACAACAACACCCAACAACACACAATAACACAATAATACACAATAACACAATAATACACAATAATACACAATAACACATAATAACACAATAATACACAACACACAATAACACAACAATACACAACAACACCCAACAACACACAATAACACAACAATACACAATAACACACAATAACACAATAATACACAACAACACCCAACAACACACAATAACACAATAATACACAACAACACCCAACAACACACAATAACACAATAATACACAACAACACCCAACAACACACAATAACACAATAATACACAATAACACACAATAACACAATAATACACAACAACACCCAACAACACACAATAACACAATAATACACAACAACACCCAACAACACACAATAACACAATAATACACAACAACACCCAACAACACACAATAACACAATAATACACAACACCCAACAACACACAATAACACAATAATACACAATAACACACAATAACACAATAATACACAACAACACACAATAACACAATAATACACAATAACACACAATAACACAATAATACACAACAACACCCAACAACACACAATAACACAATAATACACAATAACACACAATAACACAATAATACACAACAACACCCAACAACACACAATAACACAATAATACACAACAACACCCAACAACACACAATAACACAATAATACACAATAACACCCAACAACACACAATAACACAATAATACACAATAACACACAATAACACAATAATACACAACAACACACAATAACACAATAATACACAATAACACACAATAACACAATAATACACAACAACACACAATAACACAATAATACACAATAACACACAATAACACAATAATACACAATAATACACAACAACACACAATAACACAATAATACACAATAACACAGTAATACACAACACACAATAACAATAATACACAATAACACACAATAACACACAATAACACAATAATACACAATAACACACAATAACACACAATAACACAGTAATACACAACAACACACAATAACACAATAATACACAATAACACACAATAACACAATAATACACAATAATACACAACAACACACAATAACACAATAATACACAATAACACAGTAATACACAACACACAATAACAATAATACACAATAACACACAATAACACACAATAACACAATAATACACAATAACACACAATAACACACAATAACACAGTAATACACAATAACACACAATAACACAATAATACACAACAACACACAATAACACAATAACACACAATAACACAATAATACACAACAACACCCAACAACACACAATAACACAATAATACACAACAACACACAATAACACAATAATACACAATAACACACAATAACACAATAATACACAACAACACCCAACAACACACAATAACACAATAATACACAATAACACACAATAACACAATAATACACAACAACACCCAACAACACACAATAACACAATAATACACAACAACACCCAACAACACACAATAACACAATAATACACAACAACACCCAACAACACACAATAACACAATAATACACAACACCCAACAACACACAATAACACAATAATACACAATAACACACAATAACACAATAATACACAACAACACACAATAACACAATAATACACAATAACACACAATAACACAATAATACACAATAATACACAACAACACACAATAACACAATAATACACAATAACACAGTAATACACAACACACAATAACAATAATACACAATAACACCCAACAACACACAATAACACAATAATACACAATAACACACAATAACACACAATAACACAGTAATACACAACAACACACAATAACACAATAATACCCAACAACACACAATAACACAATAATACACAACAACACACAATAACACAATAATACACAATAACACACAATAACACAATAATACACAACAACACCCAACAACACACAATAACACAATAATACACAATAACACACAATAACACAATAATACACAACAACACCCAACAACACACAATAACACAATAATACACAACAACACCCAACAACACACAATAACACAATAATACACAACAACACCCAACAACACACAATAACACAATAATACACAACACCCAACAACACACAATAACACAATAATACACAATAACACACAATAACACAATAATACACAACAACACACAATAACACAATAATACACAATAACACACAATAACACAATAATACACAATAATACACAACAACACACAATAACACAATAATACACAATAACACAGTAATACACAACACACAATAACAATAATACACAATAACACACAATAACACCCAACAACACACAATAACACAATAATACACAATAACACACAATAACACAATAATACACAACAACACACAATAACACAATAATACACAATAACACACAATAACACAATAATACACAATAACACACAATAACACACAATAACACAGTAATACACAACAACACACAATAACACAATAATACACAATAACACACAATAACACAATAATACACAACAACACACAATAACACAATAACACACAATAACACAATAATACACAACAACACCCAACAACACACAATAACACAATAATACACAACAACACACAATAACACAATAATACACAATAACACACAATAACACAGTAATACACAACAACACACTAACACAATAATACACAATAACACACAATAACACAATAATACACAACAACACACAATAACACAATAATACACAATAACACACAATAACACAGTAATACACAACAACACACTAACACAATAATACACAATAACACACAATAACACAATAATACACAACAACACACTAACACAATAATACACAATAACACACAATAACACAATAATACACAACAACACACAATAACACAATAACACACAATAACACAATAATACACAACAACACCCAACAACACACAATAACACAATAATACACAACAACACCCAACAACACACAATAACACAATAATACACAATAACACACAATAACACAATAATACACAACAACACACAATAACACAATAACACACAATAACACAATAATACACAACAACACCCAACAACACACAATAACACAATAATACACAACAACACACAATAACACAATAATACACAATAACACACAATAACACAGTAATACACAACAATACACAATAACACAATAATACACAACAACACACTAACACAATAATACACAATAACACACAATAACACAATAATACACAACAACACACAATAACACAATAACACACAATAACACAATAATACACAACAACACCCAACAACACACAATAACACAATAATACACAACAACACCCAACAACACACAATAACACAATAATACACAACAACACACAATAACACAATAATACACAATAACACACAATAACACAATAATACACAATAACACACAATAACACACAATAACACAGTAATACACAACAACACACAATAACACAATAATACACAATAACACACAATAACACAATAATACACAACAACACACAATAACACAATAACACACAATAACACAATAATACACAACAACACCCAACAACACACAATAACACAATAATACACAACAACACACAATAACACAATAATACACAATAACACACAATAACACAGTAATACACAACAATACACAATAACACAATAATACACAACAACACACTAACACAATAATACACAATAACACACAATAACACAATAATACACAACAACACACAATAACACAATAACACACAATAACACAATAATACACAACAACACCCAACAACACACAATAACACAATAATACACAACAACACCCAACAACACACAATAACACAATAATACACAACAACACACAATAACACAATAATACACAATAACACACAATAACACAATAATACACAATAACACACAATAACACACAATAACACAGTAATACACAACAACACACAATAACACAATAATACACAATAACACACAATAACACAATAATACACAACAACACACAATAACACAATAACACACAATAACACAATAATACACAACAACACCCAACAACACACAATAACACAATAATACACAACAACACACAATAACACAATAATACACAATAACACACAATAACACAGTAATACACAACAATACACAATAACACAATAATACACAACAACACACAATAACACAATAATACACAATAACACACAATAACACAGTAATACACAACAATACACAATAACACAATAATACACAACAACACACAATAACACAATAATACACAACAACACCCAACAACACACAATAACACAATAATACACAATAACACACAATAACACACAATAACACAGTAATACACAACAATACACAATAACACAATAATACACAACAACACACAATAACACAATAATACACAACAACACCCAACAACACACAATAACACAATAATACACAACAACACCCAACAACACACAATAACACAATAATACACAATAACACACAATAACACAATAATACACAACAACACACAATAACACAATAATACACAATAATACACAATAACACACAATAACACACAATAACACAGTAATACACAACAACACACAATAACACAATAATACACAACAACACACAATAACACAATAATACACAACAACACACAACAACACACAATAACACAATAATACACAACAACACACAACAACACACAATAACACAATAATACACAACAACACACAACAACACACAATAACACAATAATACACAACAACACACAATAACACAGTAATACACAACAACACACAATAACACAATAATACACAACAACACACAATAACACAATAATACACAACAACACACAACAACACACAATAACACAATAATACACAACAACACACAATAACACAATAATACACAACAACACACAATAACACAATAATACACAACAACACACAATAACACAATAATACACAACAACACACAATAACACAATAATACACAACAACACACAACAACACACAATAACACAATAATACACAACAACACACTGTGTTAGGGTAGGTGCAGAACAGAGCAGAGTCTGGAAGTTGACCTACCTCTGACCCTGAGAGATGGTGGACCAGTCCAGCAGTGCTAGTGGATCTGAGGGAGTGAGGGTCAGTGTGAGGAATAATGAGAGCTTGGAGGTCAGATGGTGCTGGTCCAGTCTTAGCTTTGTAGGCGAGGGTCAATGTTTTGTTACTTGATATGAGCGACCATCCAGGTAGAAAGCAAACCATTTCCATGCTGTTCCAAGAATTCCAAGACTCCTGAGGGTGGACAAGAGAGTCTTGTGGTTGACCGTGTCAAACACTACTGAAAGTTCGAGCAGGAGGAGGACAGATGAAGCTTGGCTGATCTAGCAGCATGTAGTTCCATGCCATGAAGGCAGTTGGTACCTGTCCAGATGTTACGGATCCATTGATGACTGTGGTGATGAAGGGCAGGCGGTCAGGTGGTCAGGAGCATAGTGGAAGGGAATGGATCTAGTGGTCAGTATGACTGCAAGAGGATTTGAAGAATCTCTTCTGATGCTACGGATGAGAGATGAGACAGTGACACACACACACACACATCCTGTAGTGATGTATCATGGGAAAATGCACACAATGTTAAGGCTCCAGTCTAGAAGTAGAAGTTTATTTCAGCACAGTTCTCCCCTCCAGGTTTTTCTTCTCAGTAGAAAGCTTTACATTTAAATCTTGAATTTATAAACACTGTGTTTGTGTGTGTGTGTGTGTGTGTGTGTGTGTGTGTGTGTGTGTAAGCTTGCCTTGTTTACTTCTCAGTGAGGACATTTGATTCCACTGGATCCTGACAACAGTGACGTTATTCACACACACACACACACACACACAGCTTTCATACATACAAAGCTTATTGCGTGTAAAAATGAGATTCAGTATAATGACTTCTATTAGGTCATAAACTATTTCTGTATCTGCTAGAGTACTGCTGTGTTCTTAATGTGTGTGTGTGTGTGTGTATGTGTGTGTGTGTGTGCAGGAATGTTCTGGATGAAGATGAGAGACACATCTTAACTTCATTTTGGAGACTTTTTAAAAAAATTTTCCATTCAGTGTAGAGGGAGTGGACGATGCTGCTTTAACTTCCCCATTACTCTGAAACTCAGTGAATGTATTAAAATGTATCCATGACGCTCCGAGCTGAAGAATAAAGAGGTGAAGTGTCCAGTGGAGAGCAGCGCAGCAGATATTATCTCATAATCTGAAAATTCTCATCGTCATAAACTTCTGACCTTACTCTGACCTTACTCTCAGAAAGTAGAAATGAAGATAACGTGTGGAGATATTTCTGGGTTCTTTTATCTGAGAAGGTTCCTGTATCCACGCTTCAGGATTTTTAGATTTTTAGAACAAACTCATTTACAATTTTTATTACTGCACACTCTTCAGATAAAGAGCTCTTTCTGTAGCTCAGGGGTCATGGTCTCAGCAGGAGTTTCTTGTTAAAAACCTTTTCTGAAGTAAAGCAGCGCTGCAGGTTCCACCAGCAGGGAGAACGCTTCAGGGGAATAGATTATACCCTCTTTTCAAACAGAATGATATCAAATATGATAAAAAGATTCCTGAAACTGGAGTGGATCTCACTGGACCAGTCCATCAGAAGAGCACTCGCTGATCCCATAACCTTCCATCATTCTGGTCAGACTGGCTGCTGGACCTCGAGGTTTTAGATGGACACACAGCACTGTGACAGAACACCTCAAGAAAGGTCAGCCACAACTCATCTCCCTACTTCATGAAGACGCCGGCCTGAACCGCTGGACTGACTGGACCAGGACGGAGGACCAAGTGAAACACAGTTAAGCTCACAGAGCAGGTCACGACGCAGATCTCCTCCTCAATCACACACACTAACAGACACTGACCACAGCTAGTGCTGGACCTCTGCCTCGTGAACAGAACAGACGTCTATGATGACTGCTAAAAATTCAATCACTTTCAGACACACACACACACACACACACTTTCAGTAAGTATGAAATGATAATAGATGAAATCTGATGATAATTGTTATTAGTCTTAAAAATGACTCTTTATGGAATTTAATTGAGGAATAAATCACTAAAATATAATGAATCATGGAATTTTTATGGCTGGAGTGTGTCTGGTTTACTCATACAATCCGGTGGTGTGTGTGTGTGTGTCTGTCTCTCTGCATGCCTGCCGCTCCGGATGACCATATATGGTATCAAGGGGTATTTCTCATGAACTACGTGTACTCTTACTACATGACTTAGGCCCACTGATGCCCCGCCCACTATTTCGCTTGTCCATAGAAGGGGGCGTGGCTAATGACCTGGAGGAGATTTCAGTTCCTGTAAATCGGAGAATAAAACCCTCAGCACTACAAATCAAACACACACACACACACACACACACCAGAGGATTATTAACACGGCATTAATCTGAACACTTATAACGGAGTAAAAGCCTAACCAGAGCAATGATGCGGATTTCAGTGTGTCACTTTCTCCTACTCTTCTTCAGCTCAGGGTCCGGTAAGAACACACACACACACACACACACACACACAGGGCTCTTTGTTCAGTGTTATGTGACTGATATTAGTCGAGTGTAACAGTGTTAAGTGTTGATGTAGTTTGTGATAAAGTTTGTGTTCAGTTTGATCAGATACACGGTCAGAAGTAATCCCAGTCTCAGGGATGATGTCATAATAAATCAGAAGGTGTTTATAGCTCATGAAGTGGTGAGTGACCGAGACACTGACTGATAAAGTGATCTACTGAGGTTCTGAAGATCTCTGATTACGTTCAAGATAAAGAAAGTAAAACCTTTTAAAATATAAAGGATGACCAGGAAAAATTGAAACCACAGAACCTCAGGAATAATGCAGAAAGACTAACAGGACAAGACGCTGGACACTGAGTCTCTCTGGTCATATTAAATTAATCAGCTCTGTGATTTTTTTCTAAGGTGCTGCTCTTCTGCATCGAGCTCAGAATCTGACCTGGACATCATTTAACTTTAAAACCATCCTGACCTGGAGCTTTGACGCTGACCACAAACACACTGTAGAGTTCTCCCGGTAAATCACTTTCTCACACACACACACACACACACTGTGGAGTTCCATCCATCCATCCATTTTCTATACCTGCTGTATTCCTAATCAGGGTCACGGGGATCTGCTGGAGGCTATCCCAGCACACATTGGGTGAAAGGCCCTGGACAGGTCACCAGTCCATCACAGGGCCACACATATAGACAGACAACCACACACACTCACACTCACTCCTATGGGCAATTTAGAATGACCAATCAACCTAATGTAAATGTTTTTGGACTGTGGGAGGAAACCGGAGTAAACCCCACACTGTTGAGTTCTCCTGGTAAATTAGTCTCTCTCTCTCTCTCTCTCTCTCTCTCTCTCTCTCTCTCTCTCTCTCTCTCTCTCTATATATATATATATATATATATATATATATATATATATATATATATATATATATATACAGCACCTGTAGAAATTTAGCCAGATTAAACACCAGGCTAAATGCCCCACCTGACATCATCAGTAGTGGTGTTGATTACTTCAAGAATAAAACAAACTGTTTCTTGAAGATTCCACTGTTAGTAGTGCATTGGTACAGGACGTGTTTTCAAAAGACCTCTGGGATAAAGTTACAGAGAGGCACATGTAAGGAGAAGGCTAGAAAAACATTTCTAAGGCTTTAGCTATCCTTCAGAGTACTGTTCAGGGCATTAAGAAGTGGACAGCATATGGCACCACTAGCACATTGCCTAGATCAGGCCGTCCGTCCAAAGTGGACGACAGAGCCAGGTGGACATTGATGAGAGAAGCTACCAGGAGGCCAAAAGCAACTTTGAAGGACTTACATGGCTGGGTATGGTCAGTCTGTGCATATGACAACATCTCCCAAGCTTTACACAAAGCTGGTCTGTATGACAGGGTGGCACAAAAGATGCCTTTCCTAAAAAAGTGTGACACACACACACATTCATAAGAGTCTGATACCCTCTGGCAAAATGTGTTTTGGTCTGATGAGACCAAAATTGACCTCCTGCTCAGTGCCCTCCTCTCTGCCACTGATGTCAGGCTGTCCAGTTCTGAGCCCACAATCGAGCCCGCCTTCCTCACCAGCTTGTCCAGACGTGAGGCGTCCTTCTTCTTTATGCTGCCTCCCCAGCACACTGCTGCATAGAAGAGGGCACTCGCCACAACAGTCTGTTAGAACATCTGCAGCAGCTTTTTGCAGATGTTAAAGGAAGTCAGCCTTCTTAGGAAGTACAGCCGGCTCTGTCCTTTCACACGCAGAGTGTCTGTGTTGGCAGTCCAGTCCATTCTTTCATCCAGCTGTACTCCAAGGTACTTGTAGGTCTTGACAAACTCCACACAGTCCCCGTTGATAGTTACAGGCTCAGGTTGAGGCCTGACCACCATCTCCCTGGTCTTTGTAGCGTTGAGGTGCAGATGGTTAACGTCACACCATGCAATGAAGTCCTGTATCAGTTTTCTGTACTCTTCCTCCTGTCCCTTCCTGATACAGCCAATGATAGCAGTATCGTCTACAAACTTTTGCATGTGGCAGAGCTCTGAGCTATACTGAAAGTCCAAGGTGTAGATGGTGAACAGGACCAGAGAGAGAACAGTCCCTTGTGGTGCCCCAGTATTGCTGACCACAGTGTCAGACCTGCAATCCCCCAGTCTCACGTACTGAGGTCTGTACTCACATACTGGAATGAAAGCCAGTTGGTTCCCAGGTGGTTTCATGAAGTTTTAAATAACGGGACTGATGACTTTTACAACCCTGTTATTCTAGAAAGTTATTTGGGGTTTGATTTCAGGATGCAGGAGAAATAAAGTCACTATTACACACAGGGGTATGATGATTTTCTAAAGGCACTGTATATACTGTGTATATATATATATATAAGTTTTTCAGTTACTACTCTTATCTCTTACACACATAGTATTATTATTAAGAAGTGTGTGTGTGTGTGTTTTCAGGGTGGGGAGAGATAGACAGAGGAATCCTCACTGTATCCGGGTCTCTCATCCAGAGTGTGACCTCACAGATAACCTCAGTGACCTTAAAGCCGCCTACACTGCAGATGTTCTGACAGAGCTGATGACCTTTGACCCCATTGAGCTTCCGTCCACTCAGTCTAAACGATTCTGTCCTTATAACGACAGTATGTGTGTTTATTACACCCTTCTACCCTGTCTGTTTGTGTGTGTGTGTAATACATGGTTAATGGTGAATGTGTGTGTGTGTGTGTGTGTGTATGTGTGTTGCAGCTGTAATCGGTGCTCCACAGTTCAGTGTAAAGTTAGATAAGAACAATACGATCGTCCTGCACATCGCTGACCAGCAGACGGCACTGTACAGAGACGGACGTCACCTCACACTCCGAGACGTCTTTAAACACGACCTCAAATACAGCATTGTGTACAACAGAGCAGGAAGTACAGGAAAGGTGTGTGTGTGTGTGTGTTTATCACCAGTATATATATATATATATATATATATATATATATATATATATATATATATATATATATATATATATATATATATATATATATATATATATATATACAGCTCTGGAAAAAAATAAGAGTCCACTGCCCAATCTCCAGGTTTTCACCCTACTGAAAACCTCTGGAATGTCATCAAGAGGAAGATGGATGGTCACAAACCATCAGGTAAAGCTGAGCTGTTTGCTTTTTTGTAAAAAGAGTGATATAAAGTTCCCCAACAGCAGTGTGAGAAACTGGTGGAGATCATGGAGCCAAAACACATGCAGATCGAGGTTATTCCACCAAATACTGATCTCTTAATGTTATTTATCCAAAGCATTAACACAATTTATTCACAAGTGATTTACATTTTGTTTTATTTGAGTTATTAAAGTTCTGTAATACTGCATGATCTTGGGTTATTTTGATGTGTTGCCATTTCCTTTAAATATACACTCTAAATAACAATAGTTATATTTGGAATTTAGGAGAAATATTGTCAGCAGTTCACAAAAAATCAAACAAAACTCTTCATCTGACCAATACATGACCCTGGAAGAAAAAAACAGAAGAAACTCATTATTTTGCAGTGGGCTCGTATTTTTTTCCAGAGCCGTATATATGTATATATATATGTGTGTGTGTGTGTGTGTGTGTGTAGAAGCAGATAGTGGTGTGTGAAGATGTAGTGATGATGTTGGTGACTGTGTGTGTGTGTGTGTGTGTGTAGAAGCAGATAGTGGTGTCTGACAGTGAGGTGGTGATGAGCGATGTGGAGCGAGGACCCAGTTACTGTTTCAGAATTTCGGTGTTCATCGTGTCTCGCAGAGCAAACAGGAAACTGGCTAAGTGGACGTTACCCAAGTGTTCACCTGCACTGACCTCTAACCTCATCACAGGTTAGCACACCTATAGATAATCTCATCTCATAAATAGATCAATAGATTATCCACCCACCCATCTATCTATCTATCTATCTATCTATCTATCTATCTATCTATCTATCTATCTATCTATCTATCTATCTGTGTGTGTGTGTGTTATGAGTCAGTGGTTATAAATGGAATTGAAAGTTCTTGTCTCTGGAGAAAGCAGACTAATACACAGCTTATTCCTTATGTTGCTACAGCACCCCCTGCAGGACACATACACAGCTAATATTTCTAGTAAGTGTGTGTGTGTGTGTGTGTGTGTCACTGGAGTGTTTAATGTATTGTAATAATATCTGGACTGTACTGTGTGTCCGGTTGTGATATAGAGATTGACCCGGTGCTGCTCAGTGCTGGGCTCCTCGTCATCGCGTCGCTGCTCGTCGTGGTCACTGTCACAGTGGTTTGCTGCTGCAGACGGAGAGGAAATGAACAGCAGGTGAAGGAGGAAGAGGAGGAGGAGGAAGAGGACGGTCATGTCATTAAAGAGGTTTAGAGGACATGTTAATAATCACGTTTTCATGAGAGAGGAGGAAGCGGAGGGAGAGGAGGAGGAAGAGAAGGAGGAGGAAGAGAAAGAGGAGTAAGAGGAGGACAAAGAAGAAGAGGAAGAGAAGGAGAAGAGAGAGCTTATCTTTAGTTTCTAAGAAACAGAAATAGGATCAGATTCATAATTCAGTTTAAATCTTTAGTATAATTTCAGACAAATATAAAACACACAGATATCTCTATTACAGATCAGATCCAGATTCTGATTCTGACATGGTAGCGATGATCAAATACACACTCTGAGTTTTATATTTTTATGTTTATATTTTTATGTTTATATTTTTATATGTTTATATTTTTATGTTTATATTTTTATATGTTTATATTTTTATGTTTATATTTTTGTATGTTAAACTCTAATGTACATTACATTGTTGTTATGTTACTCGTTGAGTTAAGTATTCAGGTGTGTATTGAGGTGTTGAGGTGTGTGTTGAGGTGTGTATTGAAGTGTCTGTTGAGGTGTGTAGGTGTGTGTGTAAGTATTGAGGTGTGTTGAGGTGTGTAGGTGTGTGTGTAAGTATTGAGGTGTTTATTGAGGTGTGTGTTGAGGTGTGTGTTGTGTGTATTGAGGTGTGTGTTGAGGTGTGTGCTGAGGTGTGTTGAGGTGTGTGTGTAAGTATTGAGGTGTGTGTTGAGGTGTGTAGGTGTGTGTGTGTAAGTATTGAGGTGTGTGTTGAGGTGTGTGTTGAGGTGTGTGTTGAGGTGTGTGTTGAGGTGTGTGCTGAGGTGTGTTGAGGTGTGTGTTGAGGTGTGTGTTGGTGTGTGTTGAGGTGTGTGTTGAGGCGTGTTGAGGTGTGTGTTGAGGTGTATTGAGGTGTGTGTTGAGGTGTGTGTTGAGGTGTGTGTTGAGGTGTGTTGAGGTGTGTGTTGAGGTGTATTGAGGTGTGTGTTGAGGTGTGTTGAGGTGTGTGTTGAGGTGTGTAGGTGTGTGTGTGTAAGTATTGAGGTGTTTATTGAGGTGTGTGTTGAGGTGTGTGTTGAGGTGTGTATTGAGGTGTGTGTTGAGGTGTGTATGTGTGTGTGTAAGTATTGAGGTGTGTGTTGAGGTGTGTAGGTGTGTGTGTGTAAGTATTGAGGTGTTTATTGAGGTGTGTGTTGAGGTGTGTGTTGAGGTGTGTGTTGAGGTGTGTGTTGTGTGTATTGAGGTGTGTGTTGAGGTGTGTGCTGAGGTGTGTTGAGGTGTGTGTTTAGGTGTGTGTTGAGGCGTGTTGAGGTGTGTGTTGGTGTGTGTTGAGGTGTGTGTTTAGGTGTGTTGAGGCGTGTTGAGGTGTGTGTTGAGGTGTGTGTTGAGGTGTATTGAGGTGTGTGTTGAGGTGTGTGTTGTGGTGTGTGTTGAGGTGTATTGAGGTGTGTGTTGAGGTGTGTTGAGGTGTATTGAGGTGTGTGTTGAGGTGTATTGAGGTGTGTGTTGAGGTGTGTTGAGGTGTATTGAGGTGTGTGTTGAGGTGTATTGAGGTGTGTTGAGGTGTATTGAGGTGTGTGTTGAGGTGTGTGTTGAGGTGTATTGAGGTGTGTGTTGAGGTGTGTTGAGGTGTATTGAGGTGTGTGTTGAGGTGTGTTGAGGTGTATTGAGGTGTGTTGAGGTGTATTGAGGTGTGTGTTGAGGTGTGTTGAGGTGTATTGAGGTGTGTGTTGAGATGTGTGTTGAGGTGTATTGAGGTTTGTGTTGAGGTGTGTGTTGAGGTGTATTGAGGTTTGTGTTGAGGTGTGTGTTGAGGTGTGTTGAGGTGTATTGAGGTGTGTTGAGGTGTATTGAGGTGTGTGTTGAGGTGTGTGTTGAGGTGTATTGAGGTGTGTGTTGAGGTGTGTTGAGGTGTGTTGAGGTTTGTGTTGAGGTGTGTGTTGAGGTGTATTGAGGTGTGTTGAGGTGTATTGAGGTGTGTGTTGAGGTGTGTGTTGAGGTGTGTGTTGAGGTGTATTGAGGTGTGTGTTGAGGTGTGTTGAGGTGTATTGAGGTGTGTGTTGAGGTGTATTGAGGTGTGTTGAGGTGTATTGAGGTGTGTTGAGGTGTATTGAGGTGTGTGTTGAGGTGTGTGTTGAGGTGTGTGTTGAGGTGTATTGAGGTGTGTGTTGAGGTGTGTGTTGAGGTGTATTGAGGTGTGTGTTGAGGTGTATTGAGGTGTGTGTTGAGGTGTGTTGAGGTGTATTGAGGTGTGTGTTGAGGTGTATTGAGGTGTGTGTTGAGGTGTGTTGAGGTGTATTGAGGTGTATGTTGAGGTGTGTTGAGGTGTGTTGAGGTGTGCTGAGGTGTGTGTTGAGGTGTGTGTTGAGGTGTGTTGAGGTGTATTGAGGTGTGTGTTTAGGTGTGTTGAGGCGTGTTGAGGTGTGTGTTGAGGTGTGTGTTGAGGTGTATTGAGGTGTGTGTTGAGGTGTGTGTTGTGGTGTGTGTTGAGGTGTATTGAGGTGTGTGTTGAGGTGTGTTGAGGTGTATTGAGGTGTGTGTTGAGGTGTATTGAGGTGTGTGTTGAGGTGTGTTGAGGTGTATTGAGGTGTGTGTTGAGGTGTATTGAGGTGTGTTGAGGTGTATTGAGGTGTGTGTTGAGGTGTGTGTTGAGGTGTATTGAGGTGTGTGTTGAGGTGTGTTGAGGTGTATTGAGGTGTGTGTTGAGGTGTGTTGAGGTGTATTGAGGTGTGTTGAGGTGTATTGAGGTGTGTGTTGAGGTGTGTTGAGGTGTATTGAGGTGTGTGTTGAGATGTGTGTTGAGGTGTATTGAGGTTTGTGTTGAGGTGTGTGTTGAGGTGTATTGAGGTTTGTGTTGAGGTGTGTGTTGAGGTGTGTTGAGGTGTATTGAGGTGTGTTGAGGTGTATTGAGGTGTGTGTTGAGGTGTGTGTTGAGGTGTATTGAGGTGTGTGTTGAGGTGTGTTGAGGTGTGTTGAGGTTTGTGTTGAGGTGTGTGTTGAGGTGTATTGAGGTGTGTTGAGGTGTATTGAGGTGTGTGTTGAGGTGTGTGTTGAGGTGTGTGTTGAGGTGTATTGAGGTGTGTGTTGAGGTGTGTTGAGGTGTATTGAGGTGTGTGTTGAGGTGTATTGAGGTGTGTTGAGGTGTATTGAGGTGTGTTGAGGTGTATTGAGGTGTGTGTTGAGGTGTGTGTTGAGGTGTGTGTTGAGGTGTATTGAGGTGTGTGTTGAGGTGTGTGTTGAGGTGTATTGAGGTGTGTGTTGAGGTGTATTGAGGTGTGTGTTGAGGTGTGTTGAGGTGTATTGAGGTGTGTGTTGAGGTGTATTGAGGTGTGTGTTGAGGTGTGTTGAGGTGTATTGAGGTGTGTTGAGGTGTATTGAGGTGTGTGTTGAGATGTGTGTTGAGGTGTGTGTTGAGGTGTATTGAGGTTTGTGTTGAGGTGTGTGTTGAGGTGTGTGTTGAGGTGTGTTGAGGTGTATTGAGGTGTGTGTTGAGGTGTGTGTTGAGGTGTATTGAGGTGTGTGTTGAGGTGTGTTGAGGTGTATTGAGGTGTGTGTTGAGGTGTGTTGAGGTGTATTGAGGTGTGTGTTGAGGTGTGTGTTGAGGTGTGTTGAGGTGTGTTGAGGTGTATTGAGGTGTGTGTTGAGGTGTGTGTTGAGGTGTGTGTGTGTAAGTATTGAGGTGTTTATTGAGGTGTGTGTTGAGGTGTGTGTTGTGTGTATTGAGGTGTGTGTTGAGGTGTGTGCTGAGGTGTGTTGAGGTGTGTGTTTAGGTGTGTGTTGAGGCGTGTTGAGGTGTGTGTTGGTGTGTGTTGAGGTGTGTGTTTAGGTGTGTTGAGGCGTGTTGAGGTGTGTGTTGAGGTGTATTGAGGTGTGTGTTGAGGTGTGTGTTGTGGTGTGTGTTGAGGTGTATTGAGGTGTGTGTTGAGGTGTGTTGAGGTGTATTGAGGTGTGTGTTGAGGTGTGTTGAGGTGTATTGAGGTGTGTGTTGAGGTGTGTTG
>NC_080729.1:21869163-21889163 GCF_019097595.1 Hemibagrus wyckioides | reverse complement strand
TACAGCAGTCACATAAACATTGTGTCTGATTTAAAACCTCTGAATAAAGTCCTCATCATCCCTGCAGGGACAGAACACACACACACACACCTCACACTGCTATTCTATCTCACTCTTAACATTTTCAGAAATAATGGAAAAACACACACACACATCTCACCCATTGCTGGATTTAGAAGCTCGTCGTCTGTGTTTAAATAAATAGAAGGCGATTAAGGTTAAAGCACCTGTGATGGAGGAGCTCCTGGGTGTCAGGTACTTACTCACAGCCGCCATCTTTACTCTGTAATGATGAAGACGGAGCCATGCGCAATAAGAGTACCTCTTTTTCTCTTTACACAGCCGTACAGACTCTACTTTAATCAGATTAGATGAAACGATCGGATTTAATATTTTCTGTAGTAGAAGGTGTGGATTAAATGGACAGTGTGTTATTGAAACGTATTCCTAAATTTTGCTCACTTCCACGAGACTTCTATTTTGGACCAGCGTGGTCGAGTGGAAATGGTGTGCAGTACCTGCATTTAGCCACAAGATGTCGCGAGAGACAGTTTTTCTACATGAGTATTTGTGGCGTTAATGTTAAACTGATAAAATAAAATAAAACAGGAATATTTAATATTAATATTATTAACATTTTTATATTTTTTTCATAAACATGTTCAACCATCTTATTAGTTTTAAAAAAAACGCATTAATCTTCATACAATTACAGTTTCTTTTTAACTTTTAAAGTTACAATTATTTTTGTCTTTTTTGTATTACTGATTTTTATTTTAGATTTGATTTGAACTTTTCTCACTTTTATTTGTTGTAACACTTTGTTGTTGTTGTTGTTGTTTTGTTGACTCTACACTGTAATTAGAGATAATATTTAATAGATAATATTAAAAAGGACACATTCTGTAGAAATAAAGTCTGTATGCTGTGCAGTGTGCTGTTTAATAAAGATATTTAATATAAAGTGAGATTTATTGAAGGTTTATTGAAGGTTAGTATTTTTTGCTATATTTTGTTAAATTGTGTAATATTTTGTTATTTGTCATATATTTGTTATATTTTTGTACCCTTAAATTCGGGTATTTTATTATTTTTTGTTATATTCCTTCTTATTTTATCTATTACCTGTGCTTATGTATACTGCTGAAAACTGTGAATTTCCCTTCGGGATGAATAAAGTATCTATCTATCTATATCTTAAATAAACCGTTTTAAAAAAAAATTATAAATATAAACATGTAAATGGAAATATCTATCACTGGATATCTAAATAATAAATTATAAATTAAAATATCATTTTATTTAAATAATTAAAGAGTTTATATTTACATTTAAACAGCTAATTAATCTTTCAGCCAATCAGAATGCCTCGCGCGAGTCACGTGATCATAGTTGGGTGGGGGTGTGTGTGTGTGTGTGTGTGTCTGCGCGTGTGTGTGCGCGTGTGCGTGTGTGTGTGTGTGTGTGTCTGCGCGTGTGTGTGCGCGTGTGCGTGTGTGTGTTTGTGTGTGTGTGTGTGTGTGTGCGCGCGCGTGTGTGTGTGTGTGTGTGTGTGTGTGCGCGTGCGTAAGCAAAAACTTTTTTCCACCTTGCTAGCGTTAGCATGAGCATTAGCTCCGTCAGTGGTCAGCACTGAGGCGGTCAGTCCTCTTCCACTGCGGACCTTTTTCTGGGTTTTTTTTTTGGATATTTCTGACCTTTCCTGCTGTGATGCTGTCCGGTGAGTGACGGAACAATTTAATTACAAATATTTTACCAGATAAAAAGTGACTTTAACTGCAGAAGTGAGAGTTAGCTTAGCATAGTCTTACCTCAGAAGTGGGTTCAGGTGAAGTTTAAGGCGGAAAAGTCGAGAAAAGTTTATTTTTTATTTTTAATGTTTAAAATCTTTTAAAATCCGAGTGTGAATGTTTATCTGGTGTAAATGTATGAGTTCCTGGAATTATTTATCATTAAAATAAAATAAAATAAAAGCAATATTTATGTAAAATTCGGTTATATTTCTGCTGATTTAAATAGGGATAAATAAATAAATGAACTTTTATATTATATTCATCAACTTTATTTTCTCTGGATTTAAAATAAAACACAGTGTAAACGAATAAATCATAAAAATCTGATGTTTAAAATAAAGTGTAAAACAGTACAGCTGTGTTTCTGATTAAACTTTGTTTATTTTAATGATTATATTTATCTCAGATTAATGTTTTATATTTATTTATCTTTAAGGGGTTGTTTTAAATGTGAATGCAGTAGATTCAGTGAAATAAAAATAAATAAATAATAAAAATGTTTTTATTGAATAATCACACTGACTTCACTGAACTAATGAATTATTTATTTCAGTGAGATTTATGGTTTTATTTCATAAACAAACAAACTTTATAATTATTATTTGTAATGTTAGTGTTATATACAGTCTAATCATTATTAATATATGATCATCATTTATAATATAATAGCTTTGTTATTTAATGTTAATTAAGTAGTTTTATCTGTAAAATGAACACCTTATTAATATGAGAACAACAAAATATGTTATTATAATGTATAATAATGGTGTGTGTTATTATTTTAAAATATATTATACATGTGATGGAATATAAAGGAATATTAGTTGTGTTGTGTTGTGTTGTGTTGTGTTGTGTTGTTTGTGTGTGTGTGTGTGTGTGTGTGTGTGTTGTTGACCTGCAGCATTACTGAAACTCGTCTAGTTTAAATCCTCGGTTGTAGTAACTGAGTGAAATGTTTATAAGAGTGTAATAGAGAGTTAATAATAAGAGTGTAATAGAGTTCAGTGTGTAAAGCTGTAATGTTGAGTTAGTTCAGTTTGTGATGATTACGGCGCTGCAGATGAGCCGCTCCAGCGAGACAGTAGAGATAAATATCTGTAGGTGATGCAACATCAGCGTCTGAGCGTTCCTCTCCACATTCCTGAGTAATAACATCTACAGCAGGAATGAGAGGAACACCAACGCCAAGCGCCTCTGCACTGATTCCTCTAAATTCGTCCAGACTCCTACAGACTGACCACACGTCTCTCACTGCTCACATCTCACGTCTCTCACTGCTCACATCTCACGTCTCTCACTGCTCACATCTCTCACTGCTCACTGCTCACGTCTCTCACTGCTCACATCTCACGTCTCACTGCTCACGTCTCTCACTGCTCACGTCTCTCACTGCTCACATCTCACGTCTCTCACATCTCACGTCTCTCACTGCTCACATCTCACGTCTCTCACTGCTCACATCTCACGTCTCACTGCTCACATCTCACGTCTCTCACATCTCATGTCTCTCACTGCTCACATCTCACGTCTCTCACTGCTCACATCTCTCACTGCTCACATCTCACGTCTCTCACTGCTCACATCTCACGTCTCTCACTGCTCACATCTCACGTCTCTCACATCTCACGTCTCTCACTGCTCACATCTCACGTCTCACATCTCACGTCTCTCACTGCTCACGTCTCTCACATCTCACGTCTCTCACATCTCACGTCTCTCACTGCTCACATCTCACGTCTCACATCTCACGTCTCTCACTGCTCACGTCTCTCACTGCTCACATCTCACGTCTCTCACTGCTCACATCTCACGTCTCTCACTGCTCACGTCTCTCACTGCTCACATCTCATGTCTCTCACATCTCACATCTCTCACTGCTCACATCTCTCACTGCTCACATCTCACGTCTCTCACTGCTCACATCTCACGTCTCTCACTGCTCACGTCTCTCACTGCTCACATCTCACGTCTCTCACTGCTCACATCTCACGTCTCTCACATCTCACATCTCTCACTGCTCACATCTCACGTCTCTCACTGCTCACGTCTCTCACTGCTCATGTCTCTCACTGCTCACATCTCACGTCTCTCACTGCTCACATCTCATGTCTCTCACATCTCACATCTCTCACTGCTCACATCTCTCACTGCTCACATCTCACGTCTCTCACTGCTCACGTCTCTTACTGCTCACATCTCACGTCTCTCACATCTCATGTCTCTCACTGCTCACATCTCACATCTCTCACTGCTCACATCTCACGTCTCTCACTGCTCACATCTCACGTCTCTCACTGCTCACATCTCTCACCTCTCACATCTCTCACTGCTCACATCTCACGTCTCTCACTGCTCACATCTCTCACTGCTCACATCTCACGTCTCTCACATCTCACGTCTCTCACTGCTCACATCTCATGTCTCTCACTGCTCACATCTCTCACCTCTCACATCTCTCACTGCTCACATCTCATGTCTCACTGCTCACATCTCATGTCTCTCACTGCTCACATCTCATGTCTCTCACCTCTCACATCTCTCACCTCTCACATCTCTCACCTCTCACATCTCTCACCTCTCACATCTCTCACCTCTCACATCTCACATCTCTCACCTCTCACATCTCACATCTCACGTCTCTCACTGCTCACATCTCACGTCTCTCACTGCTCACATCTCATGTCTCACTGCTCACATCTCACGTCTCACATCTCTCACCTCTCACATCTCCCGTCTCTCACTGCTCACATCTCTCACATCTCCCTCTCTCTCCCTCTCTCTCTCTCCCTCTCTCTTTACAGATTTTTTCAGATGAAATTTTATTCACAAACACATATAGGGCTGAATTAAAGTGTGTGTATTTACATAAGGAGACATGAAGGAATTTGTTGTTGTTATTCTTCATTATTATTATTATCATTATGTGTTGTTATTAATGAACACTGTTCTTTCCCCCTCTGCAGCTCGGTACAGGAAGTGTGGTGATTTTACCTGTATGTCGTGTCCGGCTCTGTAAGACCACTTGGCAAGCAGGATGTCTCATCAGACGGATGCACTGATGGGTCTTGGCTCGCTTGGGATTGTGGGTAACGACCCTGATTACATTACACAGCTCGTTAGCGATGTGCGCAGGTTTGCTGAGGTTCTGCTGAGCCTGAAGGAGGCTTTCAAACCTACAGGTGAGAGGAGAGGTGTGTGTGAGGTGTGTGTCCTCTGCATAGTTTTTTTTTCTTTTCTCTACTTCACTTTTCTTTCCTGTGTGTCAGAAGGAGCGGATTATGTGGTCATATGATCCGTAATCAGCCTCTTCTCTGGCTGTGTTCTGATAAATATGTACACACAGCACGTCACTGGTCAGTTTTACGTTTTCCTATCTTTTGAGGTGGACACCCTGCTTCTGTTGCAGTTTGTTGGCTAAGTGTCCCAGACAGAGGAGAAATTCTTTCAGTGTCCAGACAGTAAGCACTAACAATTGTCTCATATTCATTAAGCACACAGAACTTCTTCACAGCACTGACCTGCTGCATCACTTCCTGTTCTCGCTGTAGTGTTTTAGGTGCTTAGCTAATTCCTAGTCCTGTTTTTGGCAGCACAGTGGATGAACAGTATATAACAGTGATGTGATGGCCGTGTATCCATCTCATCTCTAGGTCTTGGTCAGTTCCCTTCCGCTAATCTAACATGTAACTTCCTCTGAATCCAACCACGTCTCCTTTACTACTGCTTCTGCTGGGTCACAGGGCAGAGGAACACACTTGAAGGAAAACATTATTGGCTCTCTTCATAAAACATGAGCTTATGATTGGCTAGTGTTGCTATGATTGACAGGAGAGAGTGAGAGAATGCCCGTCACACACAGAGCACGGACAGGCTTCTGGAGTCCTGGACAAAGATGGCTGTGACATCATCAGGATTCGAAGTGTAAAGTCGCTCTACAGCAGCAATTGATAGACACTCGTCCTGTAAAATCAGTGCAGCGTGTGTGTCCTAGCTCATGTTCAAAACGCTGTCTTTTAAATTTAGAGTTTGCTGAAGTTTAGTCTTTAGTCATTTAGGCTACTGACAGCTTCCTTCTTCCTGATTGGCTGTCAGAGGCATGTCCTTCAGACTCTAACCATGGTGAGATGTAGTTCTAGGCTGAGAGTTACGCCTTCTCTCGGAATTAAACTAATATTCTCAATTACTCAGGAACGAATGATTCACTACAGGGACAATAACTCCCTATGACGTATCCATAGCAACACCCGTATAACGGTAAGCATTCATGTGTGTGTGTTCATGTGTATATTCAGATCATGGAGTTCTAAGAAAAAAACTAGTCATGTTTAAACAGAATGCAGCTCTGAGAGATAATTAACGGCAGGTTTCACTTCACTCGCAGCCAAAGCAAGAATTTTTGCGCGTGTTCAGACTTGCCTCGCCTCGCCTCATCACCTGCTGTAGTGGCTGAGAAAGATCTCAACACCTCACAGACCCCCACCTGTACACACTTAACCTCTCTAACCAGCACACAATATTGTGTGTGTGTGTGTGATCTGATACACACAATATACTTACTTTCTCATCAGGTCTCTATGGAAAATCCCAAAACTGTCTTTTTTCACTGCCTGTCTGTCTGTCTGTCTGTCTACCTGCTTGCCTATCTGTCTACCCGCCTGTCTACAAGCCTGCCAATCTACATGCCTGTATGCCTGCCTGCCTGCCTGCCTGTCTGTCTGTCTGTCTACATGCATGCCTGTCTGTCTGACCACCTGTCTGTCTGTCTGTCTGCATGCCTGCCTGCCTGTCTGCTTGCCTGTCTGTCTGTCTGTCTTTCTGTCTACATGTCTGGTCTGCCTGGCTATTTGTAAACAGTTTTTAACTGTGTAGTTTTGTTTTTGTTCATTTCTTTTTTAAAACACATCTGTCACTTAGTTATTTCACTAATAAAGCTCAATAAAACTCCCACTGGTCTCTCTCTCTCTCTCTGTGTTTCTCACTCTCTCTCTCTCTTTCTGTCTCTCTCTCTGTCTCTCTCTCTCTGTCTCTCTCTCAGGAGACGTAGTGGAGGAGTGTGTGTCTGAGGTTGTGAAGGAGAGACTGGCTGAGCTGCTGCGTGTGTTGAGGTGTGTGATCAGTAAACACCAGGCGTTGAACTCAGAGGAGATCCTCAGTGCTGCTGGAGCACTCATCACCAAGGTCAAAGGTCAGCATGCAGCCTTATCTCCTGTTCTGTGTAATCGTCCTGCAGTGTTGAGTTAAAATTCTGCTCCGTGTCACTGTGTGTAATGTGTGTGTATTAATGTGTGTGTTGTGTATGTTAATGTGTGTGTGCTAATGTGTGTATGTTAATATGTGTGTGTGTTAATGTGTGTATGTGTAACGTCTGGGACCCCCGCCCTATGCGGGGCTCGAACCCAGACACC
Organism: Hemibagrus wyckioides; assembly: GCF_019097595.1. Classification (NCBI taxonomy): domain Eukaryota; kingdom Metazoa; phylum Chordata; class Actinopteri; order Siluriformes; family Bagridae; genus Hemibagrus; species Hemibagrus wyckioides. The sequence continues at coordinate 21,881,965 of NC_080729.1, read as the reverse complement.
CGTGGTGTGTGTGCGCACACCAGCACACGGTGTAATGAGACCCATGCGCAGGATTCAGCGAAGCACTGCTTTTATTACATTTAAGACGCAACACAGGGAAACAAACGTAACACTAGACATGGCGTGGTTAACTAAACAAAACGAAAACAAAACCTAGACCTTAGCTTGGACATGGAACCTAGCAAACAAAACCCCAACAGAAACCATGGTACAGATAACAATCATGGACAAGGACACAAACACAAGGATCCCTATTTATGGGGTAGACATTAGGGCTAATGGGATACAGGTGACACAATCAGGATAGGAACAATAGGAAGGGCGTAACAAAAGACACACAAAGAAGCAGGCTTCCAAGGTTCACCTGCCAGCGCCCTCTCTGGGCCTGGCAGGGAACTGTCCAGCTGTTCCTGACAGTATGTTAGTGTGTTAATATGTGTGTGTTAATGTGTGTGTTAATGTGTGTATGTTAATATGTGTATGTTTGTGTGTGTGTTAATATGTTTGTGTTGATACACTATATTGCCAAAAGTATTCGCTCACCCATCCAAATAATCAGAATCAGGTGTTCCAATCACTTCCATGGCCACAGGTGTATAAAATCAAGCACCTAGGCATGCAGACTGTTTTTACAAACATTTGTGAAAGAATGGGTCGCTCTCAGGAGCTCAGTGAATTCCAGCGTGGAACTGTGATAGGATGCCACCTGTGCAACAAATCCAGTCGTGAAATTTCCTCGCTCCTAAATATTCCACAGTCAACTGTCAGCTGTATTATAAGAACGTGGAAGTGTTTGGGAACGACAGCAACTCAGCCACGAAGTGGTAGGCCACGTAAACTGACGGAGCGGGGTCAGCGGATGCTGAGGCGCATAGTGCGAAGAGGTCGCCAACTTTCTGCAGAGTCAATTGCTACAGACCTCCAAACTTCATGTGGCCTTCAGATGAGCTCAAGAACAGTGCGCAGAGAGCTTCATGGAATGGGTTTCCATGGCCGAGCAGCTGCATCCAAGCCATACATCACCAAGTGCAATGCAAAGCGTCGGATGCAGTGGTGTAAAGCACGCCGCCACTGGACTCTAGAGCAGTGGAGACGCGTTCTCTGGAGGGACGAATCGCGCTTCTCCATCTGGCAATCTGATGGACGAGTCTGGGTTTGGCGGTTGCCAGGAGAACGGTACTTGTCTGACTGCACTGTGCCAAGTGTAAAGTTTGGTGGAGGGGGGATTATGGTGTGGGGTTGTTTTTCAGGAGCTGGGCTTGGCCCCTTAGTTCCAGTGAAAGGAACTCTGAATGCTTCAGCATACCAAGACATTCTGGACAATTCCATGCTCCCAACTTTGTGGGAACAGTTTGGAGCTGGCCCCTTCCTCTTCCAACATGACTGTGCACCAGTGACCAAAGCAAGGTCCATAAAGACATGGATGACAGAGTCTGGTGTGGATGAACTTGACTGGCCTGCACAGAGTCCTGACCTCAACCCGATAGAACACCTTTGGGATGAATTAGAGCGGAGACTGAGAGCCAGGCCTTCTCGTCCAACATCAGTGTGTGACCTCACAAATGCGCTTCTGGAAGAATGGTCAAAAATTCCCATAAACACACTCCTAAACCTTGTGGACAGCCTTCCCAGAAGAGTTGAAGCTGTTATAGCTGCAAAGGGTGGACCGACGTCATATTGAACCCTATGGATTAGGAATGGGATGTCACTTAAGTTCATATGCGAGTCAAGGCAGGTGAGCGAATACTTTTGGCAATATAGTGTATGTGTGTGTTAATGTGTGCGTGTTAATATGTGTGTTAATGTGTGTGTTAATATGTATATGTTAATGTGTGTGTGTTAATGTGTGTGTGTTAATATGTGCGTGTTAATGTGTGCGTGTTAATGTGTGTATGCTAATGTGTGTGTGTTGATGTGTGTGCGCTAATTGGTGTGTGTGTTTGTGCATGTTAATGTGTGTGTTAATATGTGTGTGTTAATGTGTGTATGTTAATGTGTGTGTGTTAATGTGTGTGTTGTGTGTGTTAATGTGTGTGTGTTGTGTGTGTTAATGTGTGTGTGTTGTGTATGTTAATGTGTGTGTGTTAATGTGTGAACAGTCAGAGTGTTGGAGCATTCAGAGTGATGGAACAGTCAGAGTGATGGAACAGTCAGTGTGATGGAACAATCAGAGTGATGGAACAATCAGAGTGATGGAACAATCAGAGTGATGGAACAAGCAGAGTGATGGAACAATCAGAGTGATGGAGTGTCAGAGTGATGGAACAGTCAGAGTGATGGAGTGTCAGAGTGATGGAACAGTCAGAGTGATGGAACAGTCAGAGTGATGGAACAGTCAGAGTGATGGAGCATTCAGAGTGATGGAACAAGCAGAGTGATGGAACAATCAGAGTGATGGAGCAGTCAGAGTGATGGAGCAGTCAGAGTGATGGAACAAGCAGAGTGATGGAACAAGTAGAGTGATGGAACAGTCAGAGTGATGGAGCAGTCAGAGTGATGGAACAATCAGAGTGATGGAACAATCAGAGTGATGGAACAGTCAGAGTGATGGAGCATTCAGAGTGATGGAACAAGCAGAGTGATGGAACAATCAGAGTGATGGAACAATCAGAGTGATGGAACAAGCAGAGTGATGGAACAGTCAGAGTGATGGAACAGTCAGAGTGATGGAACAGTCAGAGTGATGGAGTGTCAGAGTGATGGAACAGTCAGAGTGATGGAGTGTCAGAGTGATGGAACAGTCAGAGTGATGGAACAGTCAGAGTGATGGAACAATCAGAGTGATGGAACAGTCAGAGTGATGGAGCAGTCAGAGTGATGGAGCAGTCAGAGTGATGGAACAAGCAGAGTGATGGAACAAGTAGAGTGATGGAACAGTCAGAGTGATGGAGCAGTCAGAGTGATGGAACAATCAGAGTGATGGAACAATCAGAGTGATGGAACAGTCAGAGTGATGGAGCAGTCAGAGTGATGGAGCAGTCAGAGTGATGGAGCAGTCAGAGTGATGGAGTGTCAGAGTGATGGAACAAGCAGAGTGATGGAGTGTCAGAGTGATGGAACAAGCAGAGTGATGGAACAAGTAGAGTGATGGAGTGTCAGAGTGATGGAGCAGTCAGAGTGATGGAACAATCAGAGTGATGGAACAGTCAGAGTGATGGAACAGTCAGAGTGATGGAGCAGTCTGAGTGATGGAGCAGTCAGAGTGATGGAGCAGTCAGAGTGATGGAACAGTCAGAGTGAGGGAGCAGTCAGAGTGATGGAACAGTCAGAGTGAGGGAGCAGTCAGAGTGATGGAACAGTCAGAGTGATGGAGTGTCAGAGTGATGGAACAGTCAGAGTGATGGAACAGTCAGAGTGATGGAGCAGTCTGAGTGATGGAACAGTCAGAGTGATGGAACAAGCAGAGTGATGGAGTGTCAGAGTGATGGAACAGTCAGAGTGATGGAACAAGTAGAGTGATGGAACAAGTAGAGTGATGGAACAGTCAGAGTGATGGAGCAGTCAGAGTGATGGAGCAGTCAGAGTGATGGAACAATCAGAGTGATGGAACAGTCAGAGTGATGGAGTGTCAGAGTGATGGAACAGTCAGAGTGATGGAGTGTCAGAGTGATGGAGTGTCAGAGTGATGGAACAGTCAGAGTGATGGAGTGTCAGAGTGATGGAACAGTCAGAGTGATGGAGTGTCAGAGTGATGGAACAGTCAGAGTGATGGAGTGTCAGAGTGATGGAGTGTCAGAGTGATGGAGTGTCAGAGTGATGGAACAGTCAGAGTGATGGAACAGTCAGAGTGATGGAGTGTCAGAGTGATGGAGTGTCAGAGTGATGGAGTGTCAGAGTGATGGAACAATCAGAGTGATGGGAGTGTCAGAGTGATGGAACAATCAGAGTGATGGAACAGTCAGAGTGATGGAACAGTCAGAGTGATGGAGTGTCAGAGTGATGGAGTGTCAGAGTGATGGAGTGTCAGAGTGATGGAACAGTCAGAGTGATGGAACAGTCAGAGTGATGGAGTGTCGGAGTGATGGAACAGTCAGAGTGATGGAACCGTCAGAGTGATGGAACCGTCAGAGTGATGGAACAGTCAGAGTGATGGAACCGTCAGAGTGATGGAGTGTCAGCGTGATGGAACAGTCAGAGTGATGGAACAGTCAGAGTGATGGAGTGTCGGAGTGATGGAACAGTCAGAGTGATGGAACCGTCAGAGTGATGGAACCGTCAAAGTGATGGAACAGTCAGAGTGATGGAGTGTCAGAGTGATGGAGTGTCAGCGTGATGGAACAGTCAGAGTGATGGAACAGTCAGAGTGATGGAGTGTCGGAGTGATGGAACAGTCAGAGTGATGGAACAGTCAGAGTGATGGAGTGTCGGAGTGATGGAACAGTCAGAGTGATGGAACAGTCAGAGTGATGGAACAGTCAGAGTGATGGAGTGTCAGAGTGATGGAACAGTCAGAGTGATGGAGTGTCAGAGTGATGGAGTGTCAGAGTGATGGAGTGTCAGAGTGATGGAACAGTCAGAGTGATGGAACAGTCAGAGTGATGGAGTGTCGGAGTGATGGAACAGTCAGAGTGATGGAACAGTCAGAGTGATGGAACAGTCAGAGTGATGGAGTGTCGGAGTGATGGAACAGTCAGAGTGATGGAGTGTCGGAGTGATGGAGTGTCAGAGTGATGGAGTGTCAGAGTGATGGAACAATCAGAGTGGTGGAACAGTCAGAGTGATGGAGTGTCGGAGTGATGGAACAGTCAGAGTGATGGAACAGTCAGAGTGATGGAGTGTCGGAGTGATGGAACAGTCAGAGTGATGGAGTGTCGGAGTGATGGAGTGTCGGAGTGATGGAGTGTCAGAGTGATGGAGTGTCAGAGTGATGGAGTGTCAGAGTGATGGAGTGTCAGAGTGATGGAGTGTCGGAGTGATGGAGTGTCGGAGTGATGGAGTGTCAGAGTGATGGAGTGTCGGAGTGATGGAGTGTCAGAGTGATGGAGTGTCAGAGTGATGGAGTGTCGGAGTGATGGAGTGTCGGAGTGATGGAGTGTCAGAGTGATGGAGTGTCGGAGTGATGGAGTGTCAGAGTGATGGAGTGTCAGAGTGATGGAGTGTCAGAGTGATGGAGCAGTCAGTGATTTGTATGTAAAGTTATTTACAGAATAATTCCAAATTACTGAATAAAGTGCGCAGCTGATTAGCGCTGAGCCGCGAGTGATGAAGATATCACTTCTGTTCCTCATCATGTGCATCACAATTATAGAGGTTTAAATAGCATTCTAGGAAAACTGTAATGTTTTAAGAATATATTTTGTGATACTTCATCAAAAGTCTACAGGAATGCATTTACCTTATTTTTAACACCAAGAAGGAAAAACACTTTTTTTCCCGAATTTAAGAGATAAAAGATTTAATTTACCAAATTTTTTCCCAGGTTCTCTCAATACTCAGCGTATCTGAGTAGAGTGTGTTGTGACCTGATGGTGCACGTTGATTCTGATCCTGGGTCAGTGTGTAATCTCAGCCCTAAGCTTGTTCTGCTCTCACTAGTGAGGAACCCTGAGGAGCTTCAGGTCCTGCTTCTGCACCTGCTTCTGCTGTTAGTTTTAGTTTCGTATCTACTGACCTGCCTTTACTTCGGAACATATAGGTTTGGTATTGTTTAAGAAAATGATTGTGTTTCCAGAAAACTAATGAATAAAAATGAGATATTTTGTTTAGTAGTGATGCACATGTAGTGTGTGTGTGTGTGTGTGTTGTGGGGGTGTACTGTGGTTCCCTTATTTGGGAGGTAAGCAGGAGCATTGTTGTGGGACTGCAGGATGTCCTGAGGAAGAAGAAGAGAAAGAAGAGGAAGAGGTCAGCGTTCCACTGCAGGGCGACGGAATCTCGCGCTAGGAATCTTGTACTCAGAATCTGAGTAACCTTTTAGTTTATTCTCTCAGTTTGACAGCAGAAGATTTAGCAAGTGCAGAGTGCAGGCATTTGTGTGTGTGTGTGTGTGTGTGTGTGTGTGTGTGTGTGTGTGGGCATCAGACTGAGTGAACCAGTTGTAATGGGGAAGTGAAGAGTGGAAAACTGAAGTTGGGGTTTATTTATTTATTCCTCTGTGTGAGTCAGGAAGATCAGCGTGGAGGACTGTATTTTTGCTTAATTTCTGAATCTCTCGCCATTTCTAAGGGTTTTTTTCCATTTAAATTTCTTTTCTTCTGGACTTCGACTGCGGTCAGGAAAGTGGAGCTTGACGTTGTGACATTCAAGGTCAAGAATGTAACCTTCTGTTCTTTATCTTTATTTACTTTATTCACTGTAGAATGAGATTTTTCTGATCTGTGAGCACCGTTAGCAAGTTCTTCTTTACTTTTTCTTTACTCTTCTTTTTTTTCTGTCCTCCTTTTCAGTATGAAAATATTAGACTGAGATGTTTCGGTGAAGCTGTCACTCGGACATCCTGAGGTTCAGGAGGATTTAACCTCTTACTTATTTGATTGATTGATTGTTGTTGTTATTATTATTATTATTATTATTATTATTATTATTATTATCATTATTACTTATGCAGTGATTTTTTTCAGTCCTAGAGCTTTTGAGGTCTTGGATTTGTTTTAGTAGAAGTCAGTAATGAGTTTTGTAGAGTTTGTTGATCAGTTACAGTGCACTGTGATGTTTACAGTGGTGTGATGTGGTGTGGAATTGTGTTGTTTTGTTTACAGCTCTGTTGTTCTGTGTGAAATTGGGAATTTTGGAATCTTCTTTGTTTGCTGGAAGTGTGTAGTTTTTCATGTATTGGCTTTACACTCCCAAAAAAGTGCAATTGTGATGCAGTGACCCTTTTTACACAGATTCATAAAACAAAAAAGTGTTTAAATGTACAAATTAGATGAACATCACATATTATTAAAAGTCTGGCACTTTATATTATTATCTCAGTAGCTTCTTACATACGAGCCCCACCTTAAGACTTTAAGCCACACACCCTGTGTGAGTCAGGAGCTGAGAGACACACTGAAACTCCTGATTTTTACTGCCAGTGTGTGTGTCTCAGTGTCTTTGTCATTTTATCTATGTTTGTAGGTTTCAGTGTGTCATTTACACACACACACACACACACATACACATTCAGTCATATATTGCTGAAATGGAGGCTGTTGAGATTTCAGTGAATGTTTATGAAGAAATAATTATTGTTATATAGCACTGATATGATCATCTGTTTATTTCAGAAAATGTTATTACTGTGAGTTTAGGCGCTCGAAGCTGTGTGTGTGTGTGTGTTTCCTGTGCGTTTCTCAGACAGGAAGCCTCCGTGAGTGTGAGGTTCTCTGGCCGAGTGTGTCGTGTGTATCCTCGCTGAATAATTTCCCATAGAGGAGAAGCTGGAGAGCTTCACTGCTCTTTACTCTTAAACTTTAGAACCCGTTACAAGAATGTGGTAAAGTTCACGCCTGGTTCTGCATCGTTAGGAATAAACACAGAGTCTGAGGTGTGCAGGTGAGAACAAGTGAGCAGCAGTTCAGTCTGTAATGCACGCTGTGTTTGATTTAACTCCTAAATCTGTAGATCTCATCTCTGCTGCTTCTGCTTCCTGTTCTACTTTTAGTTCTGTGTCCTGATTACATGACTGGTTCTGGTTCTAGTTTGCACTGTAATGCTAGTTCTGGTTCTGGTTCCTGCTTGTGCACCAGATTAGGTTATTCTGGTTCTGGTTCTAGTGCAGTTTTCATCCTGTTTTCTGGTTCTGGTTCGGTTCTTGTTCTCTCTCTCACTAGTCATGATTGGTTCTAGTTCTAGTTCCAGTTTAGATCTGATTATGGTTCTTGTTCTGCTTTTAATTTAAGCCTGGTTTTTACTTTAGTGCTAGTGTGGCATCAGGTCAGGGTTGGTTTATAATCTTCTGCTGCTTAACCCTGCTAGTAAACAGGATAACTAGCGGTTAGAGAATGATTGAACTCATTACATGAAATCACACACGGCTAGATAGCTGTACTTTATTTCATTACACAATATCACTGATGGTACCCCCCCCCACACACACACACACTGTAAAAGCACCTAAATGGTAACTGTAGTTGATTTGGAGATCTTTGTTTGTTGTGGTCAGTTCCTGAGTAATGTCATTGTTTGTGTTTGTGTCAGTGCCTCAGCGATCCTGCCTGAAGCTTGTTTTTGACTTCACATACGATTGTGTTGATGTTTAAAGTGTGTATGTTTGTGTGACTGAAGTGTTTGTGATGAATGCCCTTATTGTGTGTGACGTGATGTTTGGGTTTCAGTGCCGTTCTCACGCAGCTTCTCGCTTCCCACAGGACTGAACTTAAAGGAAGTGAACAAAGAAACCCAGAACGGCGTTTTTCGTGAGATATACTCATCCATCGACACGTTGGCATTCACGTTTGGAAATGTGTGAGTATTTTGACTTTAAGGTTAATTGTTACTGAAATCAGAAATGAAAGAACTCCACAGTGAACAGTTCTAGTGTTCTGAGTTAGTGCAGTGTGAAGTTCTAATTGCTGAAGCTTTCATCCTGAACTTCAAACTCCGGACACGGTTCATCTGTGGTTATTGACAGTAAGCTGGAACTGCTGCTGAAGTTTCCACTGGAATACAGCATGTAATTCCGGGTCTGACATTAAAACTGGGTTCTCAGTTTGGATTGTGGGAAGAAGAAGAAAAACCTTGTGTCCTGCGCAGAGCCCTGACTCTGACTCAACCCCACTCAACACCTTAGGGATGAACTGGAACTCTGAGTGCAGCCCAGACCGCCACACCTTCTCACCAGGGTCTGACCTGATGCTCTTCTAACTAACACAATCCCACAGATACAATCTTCTAGTGGAGAACCTTCCAGAAGAGTGGAGTTCATTATTACAGCAAAGGGAATATATCTGGAATGAGATGTTCCACACACATATCTTAGCCTCTGAGCTATGTTTGTCCTAATGTCCAATATAACGTTCCTGTGGTCTTTATTTCAGTGGCCATTGCCCAATAGATCAGATCTGATTATATCTACATGTGAGCTGGAAAATAATAGTGTATATGTCCTTACTGATGTGGATTGGATAAAAAAATCTGTAATGTCTGATCCTCAGAGTGTCAGATTTCCTTATGGGAGATGTGGAGAGCGGCTCCGGAGTGGAGCTCTCCCAGAGCAGGAGGAGCCGAGTGAGTCACCATACACTACTGTACAATATTCTCTATATACAATACAGCTGTTTATACAGGACACACACACACACCTCTGTTTTATCAGTAGTGTTTTGATTCTTCTTATCCTTTTTTCCCTCGCAGTCGTTTGAGAACCTTTGTGGAGATTCAGGAGAACACAGAGAGCTGGCAGGTGAGATGTTCATTTCCATACACACCCCTTTCTCTCCCACCTATCAACCTATGTGTGTGTGTGTGTGTGTGTGTAGAGCAGCAGTGACTGTGAGTCAGTAAATATTCACAGGTTATGTTGTTATTAAAGATGGAGCAGTTTTGTGGTACAGTCAGTAGTGTGTAGGGAGAAATATGACTGTGTACACTGTGTAGTGCACTAATATTTACAACACTTACAGCAGGAAGTGTTTCCACTGTTAACATTTCCCAAACAACATGCCCTGTAATTACTGTATAAGCCCCACGTTCTTTTTGTAATGCCGAAGTGCACTATGTAGTGAACGAGGCGTCAGTCTTCCCCCATAATTCAGCTCTGAAGTTTTCGTGTACAGTTTGTCCTCTGTCTCCTCCTAATGTCTGACATTCTTCAGCTTTTTGGATGTTTTCGTAAAGAACAGGAACCACATGTGGAGAATTAACATAGTGTGTAGATATCTGTGTGTGTGTGTTTACTCACACATGCATGTGTGCATGTGCACATGTGCAGTAACATTCCTCTCTCTGAATTATGGACCAATCCCATGATTCTGTTCACCAGGAAGATAAGTGAACACAACAGACAGCGAGAACAGCAGTTAGTTAGCTAGTTAGGTAGTTAGTTAGTTCTGTGTGCTGCTTCTAGCTAACTGTGAACTAAAAAGTAACTGAGTCTGTAAATTTGAGGAAATAAACATCTCTTGCAGGTTTTAATGAAGGTCAGAGAGGTGTTCAGAGGGCACTGGACACTTAAGAACTATTAGTTTAGAGCAAGTATTAAACTATAACACTGTAAAGGCAGCTCACGTTATCTTGTAAATTGCTTTGAATAATTTTTATGTTGTGTGTGTGTGTGTGTGTGCACATGCAGACTCTGAGCTGTCCCCTGTACAGAAAGTGGACCAGACCCTGCAGCAGAATGACAGTGGAGTTGAGTCAGCTCTGCTCTATGCCAAGGCTTGGTCCAAATATGCCAAAGACATCTTGAGCTGGGTGGAGAAGCGCCTTGGCCTGGGTGAGTGTCTCAGAGCGTTTATCCACTAGTCTAGCTCTCAGACTGAGGCGCTAAACCCAGCACTGTGTGTGTGTGTGTGTGCATGGGTGTGTGTGTGTGTACGTGAGTGTGTGCGTGCGTTAGTGTGCGTGTGTATGTGCGTGAGTGTGAGTGCGCACGTGTGTGTGTGCGAGTGTGTGAGTGCGCACGTGTGTGTGTGCGAGTGTGTGCATGCGTGAGTGTGAGTGCGCACGTGTGTGTGTGTGTGCGTGCGTGTGTGAGCGTGTGAGTTTGCGTGTGAGCGTGTGTGTGTGCGTGAGCGTGTGAATGTGTGTGAGTGTGAGCGTGTGAATGTGTGTGAGCATGTGTGTGTGCGTGAGCGTGTGTGTGTGCGTGAGCGTGTGAATGTGTGCCTGTGTGAGCGTGTGAATGTGTGCGTGTGTGAGCGTGTGCGTGAGTGTGAGCGTGTGAATGTGTATGAGCGTGTGAATGTGTATGAGCGTGTGAATGTGTATGAGCGTGTGAGTGTGTGTGTGTGCGTGTGAGCATGTGAATGTGTGTGAGCGAGCGTGTGTGAGCGTGTGCGTGTGAGCGTGTGAGTGCGTGTGAATGTGTGTGAGTGTGCGTGAGCGTGTGAGTGTGAGCATGTGAATGTGTATGCGTGAGTGTGAGCGTGTGTGTGAGCGTGTGTGTGAGCGTGTAAATGTGTGTGCGTGTGAGCGTGTGCGTGTATGAGTGTGTGAGTGTGCGTGAGTGTGAGCATGTGAGTGTGTGTAAGCGTGAGTGAGTGTGTGTGTGTGAGCGTGTGAATGTGTGAGTGTGTATGTGAGCGTGTGCGTGAGTGTGCGTGTGAGTGTGTGTGCGTGAGTGTGAGCATGTGAGTGTGTGAGTGAGTGTGTGTGTGTGAGCGTGTGAATGTGTGAGTGTGTGTGTGTGTGTGAGTGTGTGTGTGCGTGAGCGCGTGAGTGTGAGCGTGAGTGTGTGTGTGAGTGTGTGAGCGTGTGTGTGCGTGAGCGCGTGTGTGTGTGTGTGAGCGTGTGTGTGAGCATGTGAATGTGTATGCGTGAGTGTGTGCGTGTGAGCGTGTGTGTGAGCGTGTGTGTGAGCGTGTGTGTGTGCGTGAGTGTGAGCATGTGAGTGTGTGTAAGCATGAGTGAGTGTGTGTGAGCGTGTGAATATGTGAGTGTGTGTGTGAGCGTGTGCGTGAGTGTGCGTGTGAGTGTGTGTGCGTGAGTGTGAGCATGTGAGTGAGTGTGTGTGTGAATGTGTGAGTGTGTGTGAGTGTGAGCGTGTGTGAGCGTGTGAGTGTGTGTGTGAGTGAGTGTGAGCGTGAGTGTGTGCGTGAGTGAGTGTGAGCGTGAGTGTGTGCGTGAGTGTGAGCGTGTGTGTGAGCGTGTGTGTGAGCGTGTGTGTGCGTGAGTGTGTGTGTGTGAGCGTGTGTGTGCGTGAGCGCGTGAGTGTGAGCGTGTGCGTGAGTGTGTGCGTGAGTGTGTGAGTGAGTGTGAGCGTGTGAGTGTGTATGTGTGCGTGAGTGTGTGTGCGTGTGAGTGTGTATGTGTGTGCTTGTGAGCGTGTGTGTGTGTGTGTGTGCATGTGAGTGTGTGTGAGCGTGTGAGTGTGTGAGCATGTGTGTGCATGAGCGAGTGTGTGTGAGCGTGTGAGTGAGTGTGTGCGTGTGAGTGTGTATGTGTGCGTGTAAATGTGTGTGCTTGTGAGTGTGTGTGTGTGAGCGTGTGAGTGTGTGTGAGCGTGTGTGTGTGTGCGTGTGAGTGTGTATGTGTGAGTGTGTATGTGTGCGTGTAAATGTGTGTGCTTGTGTGAGTGTGTGTGTGCGTGTGAGTGTGTGTGAGCGTGTGAGTGTGTGTGTGAGTGTGTATGTATGCGTGTAAATGTGTGTGCTTGTGAGCGTGTGTGAGAGTGTGTGTGTGAGCGTGTGAGTGTGTGTGAGCGTGTGAGTGTGTGTGAGCGTGTGAGTGTGTGTGAGCGTGTGAGTGTGTGAGAGTGTGTGCGTGTGAGTGCGTGTGAGTGTGTGTGTGCGTGTGAGTGTGTGTGAGCGTGTGAGTGTGTGTGTGCGTGTGAGTGTGTGTGAGCGTGTGAGTGTGTATGTGTGCGTGTAAATGTGTGTGCTTGTGAGCGTGTGTGTGAGTGTGTGTGCGTGTGAGTGTGTGTGAGCGTGTGAGTGTGTGAGCATGTGTGTGCATGAGCGAGTGAGTGTGAGTGAGTGTGAGCGTGTATGTGTGCGTGTAAATGTGTGTGCTTGTGAGTGTGTGTGTGTGTGTGAGCGTGTGAGTGTATGTGTGCGTGTAAATGTGTGTGCTTGTGAGAGTGTGTGTGTGTGTGAGCGTGTGAGTGTATGTGTGCGTGTAAATGTGTGTGCTTGTGAGTGTGTGTGTGTGTGTGAGCGTGTGAGTGTATGTGTGCGTGTAAATGTGTGTGCTTGTGAGAGTGTGTGTGTGTGTGAGCGTG
>NC_080729.1:21849163-21864163 GCF_019097595.1 Hemibagrus wyckioides | reverse complement strand
CTTTCTCAGCTCCGGGAGCACATCTTCCAGTGTGACCTCACCCTCAAAGCTGTGAGTCTCTGTCTGTCTGGCTGTCTGTCTGACTCTCCTTGTCTGTTTGTACATCTCCCTGTCTTTCTCACAATCTGTCTCACTCTGTGTCTAGCTTCCGTTTCTGCCTCTCTATTACTCTCATTGTCTGTGTATCGGTCATTTTGTTCCTCTGGCCAGCTGCCTGTCTCTTTGTTTCTGTCTGTCTCCCTGGTTTTGTGCGTTCTAGAAGCATGTGTGTTTGTGAGGTGAGTAAAAAGTGCATACAGAAGAGCCTGAGAACTTTATTATCCAGTGAACCTTTAAAAAATAAGACATTTCTGAGAGGTTTATCAGTCTCATTCTTTTAGGTGTATATGTGTGTGCGTGTGTGTGTGTGTGTAGGTGACAGTGAACTGGTTCCAGTTGCTGTACAATCAGCTGGTCTCGGTTCCAGTGCAGTACCAGGCTCTGTGTGATCAGGTGAAGCAGTATGAACCTGGACAGTGTTACTCAGAGTTTGTCCACAGTTTACCTAAAGAGCGTGTGTGGCTGGAGGCGCTGTCTCACGAGCACGCTGGACCATCGAGGACAGGGTGAGATAATAACTCGGAAACCAAATCAGCACAAAACACTAATGCTAATTAATCAAAACTAAAATCACTAATATCAGCTGTTACTTATTGACAAGAAATACACCAATCATCCATAACATTATGACCTGATATTGTGTTGGTCCACCTTTTGCTGCCAAACAGCCCTGACCTGTCGAGGCATGGACTCCATTATCTGGTATCTGGCCCCAAGATGTTAGCAGCAGTCCTGTAAGTTGGCCTTCATGGGCCCCAGCTTGCAACTTACAGAACTTAAAGGATACTTTTGCTAAATACTGACCACTGCAGACCGGGGACACCCCACAAGAGCTGCAGTTTTGGAGATGCTCTGATCCAGTGGTCTATCCATCACAATTTGACCCTTTTGGTCAAACTCGCTCAAATCCTTACGCTTGTCCATTTTTCCTGCTTCTAACATCAACTTTGAGGACAAAATGTTCACTTGCTGGCTAATATATCCCACCCACTAACAGGTGCCATGATTTACTTCACCGGTCAGTGGTCATTATGTTATGGCTGATCAGTGTATAATAAAATAATGTGTTGAAACACTCAGTGTTCGAGGTTTTAGAATAATTACTAGAACACAGTGTGATAGTTACAAAAGTTTCAAATGATCTTATGATCGTCTCTTACACACGTGAAAGGGAAAGGGATTTTCTCTAGTTTAGAAAATAAAATGATTTATATTTGTAACAGAATGAGCAGATCTTAACAGATTCAACTCGATTTAGATGAAAGAACCCAAATTATAAACGTAAATCCTGAGCGGTTTCAGTTTAAATGTTTATAAGGGACTTATAATGATTAAACAGTGTGACTATAAACACACACACACACACACCAAAAAGTGAACCTTTATTATAACTGCACACACACTTAATTTCCTCCTTTGGCTGTATGAATCTGTGAGTCTGCAGTGTTCAGAGCAGATACTGTGTGTGTGTGTGTGTGTGTTCCTCAGGAAGTGATGAAAACCACATGACTGATTCAGCTTGCACTGTTTACTTCACTCATGCACACACATTTTTCATAAACCAGGCCATTTGGGGTTTGACTCTCAGCCTGCACGAGCACACACACACAGACACACACAGACACACACATACAGTATATCACACACCTAATCTGAATATAGATGAGTGTAGCTATATACAGTATGTCTGAATATAGCTTAACTAGAACAAGCTCAGGTTCATGCACTTTCACAGAGTCCATGTTGAGTCTGGACCACCGTCAACTGAATATGTATTTGTGTGTTTGTGTGTGTGTGTTTGTGTGTGTCAACAGCATGCCCTTCCATAAGAGATCACTGAGCAGCACACACTCTTCTCAGGGGAACCTATCTCAGCTCTCTGCTGATGAAGTGAACAGTCCTGTTCATAAACGCTTCAGTAAGATGGACGAAGCTCCGTCCAGCAGCAGCACAGCCGACATCCACGGTAACACGCACACTCCTGTCTAAAAATAATACATTTTATATATGTTACATGAAAAGTTAAACATGTGTGTGTGTGTGTGTTTGTGTAGCTCTGAAGGGAGGGATGTGCAGTGACTCGGAGAGTGCAGGTGGAAGCAGTGAGTCTCGGTCAGTGGATTCTCCCACTGCTAGTCCAGGTACATTTTATACCACAGTAACATCACCAGACTGTCACTCGGCTCCTGTTGTTTACACTACAACAAATACTGGATTGTGATTGGTCAGAAGGTGATTCATTCTGTATAATGGAAATTACATGGAGACTTCAGGGTCAGTGCTTTGTCCAATGGTCAGGACATAGCAGTTTACACTTCTTTAACAAGATACACATAAAGTCTTCAACTGCTCTGGTGTTAAACACTCATACACCACCATATCTTCGTTTTTTACTGTAACACACACACACAATTATAACACACTAAACAAACACAGTTATCACCTTATTACTGTATTATCATTTCATTGTTTCTGCATGTTATTCCTCTATTATCACCACTTTATCTCAGTTTTATCTGAGAACCATATAATAAAAGTGTGTGTATGTGTGTAGGGGATTTTAAGCGCAGACTTCCCAGAACTCCATCCACAGGCACCATGTCATCTGCCGATGATTTGGACGAAAGAGAACCTCCTTCACCCTCAGACAACGGTGAGTGTGTGTGTGTGTGAGAGAGAAAGAGAGAGAGAGAGTGTCTGTGTGTGTGTCAGTGAGGTGTGTGTGAGCTGTGTATGATATGTGTATTAGTGTTATGTGTGTATAAGTGTGAGAGTGTGTGTGTGTGTGAGTGAGCGTGGCTGCTGTTATTCCCCACACTGGGCAGACTGGGAGAGACGGTGGTTTTTTGCCAGTTTTGCTGCAGATGTAATCAGTGATCAGATGTAATCATGAAAGTGAAAAATTTTGAAAATTTTGACTCTGATTTGTTGTTGAATGCAGTTTCTGTTTTAGGTTGACAATCACACACACACACTTCTTATAGCCTCAGTATAGTATAGCTTTACTTCCTTAAAGCCTCAGGTCATGCTCACAATTCGGTATGAGTAAATGTGTGTGTGTGTTTCAGGTCTAGGTGAGATGGTGACAGAGATGACGAATTCTCCCGGTCCTTTTAGAAATGCTCAGATGTCCAAAGCAGCTCACACACACAAGCTAAGGAAGCTGCGAGCTCCATCTAAGTGCAGGGAGTGTGACAGTCTGGTGGTGTTCCATGGAGCTGAATGTGAGGAGGTACAGTCACACATCATCACTGCCTTCATCATCATCATCACCACTGATTACTTCATGACAGGATGTGCATAGTATAAATCTTTTGAATTTCAGTACTGCTTTATAATGTTTATTATGTGTGTTATTAACATTTTCCTTTATTTTATAATCTCGCTTTCATTGTTCCATCTTATTCATGTTATTTTATAAATAGTGGTTATCAGGAGCTGTTTGTTATAATGTGTGTGTCTGTGTGTGTGTTTGTCTAGTGTTCTTTAGCATGCCATAAGAAGTGTCTGGAGACATTAGCAATTCAGTGTGGTCATAAGAAACTGCAGGGAAAGCTGCACTTATTCGGCATCGATTTCTCCCAGGCTGCTAAAAACAGCACAGATGGAATTCCCTTCATCATCCGGAAGTGCACCTCAGAGATCGAGAGTCGCGCCCTAAACATTAAGGTACACTCAGTCATTCAGTGTCAGCGCTAATCTCTTCGCTAACCGCTAATCAGCCCATTAGCTAGTACTGTAGTGTTGTACTGTAGTGGTGTAGTTGTGTAGTTGTTGTGTAATGTTCATATGGTTCATTTCTTGTGTTTTAGGGAATTTATCGTTTAAATGGAGCCAAGTCTCGAGTGGAGAAACTCTGTCAGGCGTTTGAAAATGGAAAAGACCTGGTGGAGCTGTCAGATCTGTATCCTCATGACATCAGCAATGTGCTCAAACTGTACCTCAGACAGGTAAACACTATCCTACACACACACACACACCAGAGGTAATTACACACACTCAGAACACACTACTGTCAGCCAATCAAAACACACTGTACTGCTGTCAGCTAGAGGTTATAAGCATAAACTGTATGTACATGGGGTGTGTGTGTGTGTGTGTTTGTGTGTGTGCAGCTACCTGAGCCCTTGATCCTGTACAGGTATTATAATGAGATTATTGGTCTGGCTAAAGAAGCTCAGAGCATCATAGCAGAAGACACACACTCTCCTGGTCTCAGCATCGAGCTTAACCGAGTCATCCTCAAAATACGAGACCTGCTCAGACACCTTCCTCCTGCACACTACAGAACCTTGCACTTCCTCATTACCCATCTGCACAGGTAACACCACTACACTTCCTGATTAACTCTGTGTAATATACACTTTATTTAGAATAAATGATATATTTTGTTACTTTAACCCTGTTTTTTTAGTACAGGTAGTTTATAGTTTTTTTCTGTCTGTGTGTGTGCGCATATGCATTTGTGTTTTCAGAGTGTCTGAGCATGCAGAGGAGAATAAAATGGACACAAGGAATCTGGGCATCATCTTTGGCCCGACGCTGATTAAACCCCGGCAGCTGGACTCAGACGTGTCCCTCTCCTCCCTCGTAGACTACCCGTACCAGGCTTTGATGGTGGAGCTGCTTATACTACACCATCTGAAGATTTTTGACATCCAGTTAAGCCCCGCCCCCTCCACCAATCCTCCACTCACTCGCTGCTCACAGTCTCTCCTAGACATCAAAGAGGTGAGAGTGAGGTTTTCATCCACACCATCATCACCATCATAATCATCATCACCATCGTCATAATCATTATCATTACCATCATCATCATGACCATCATCACCATCATCATAATCATTATCATTACCATCATCATCATCATGACCATCATCACCATCATCATAATCATTATCATTACCATCATCATCATGACCATCATCACCATCATCATAATCATTATCATTATCATTATCATCATCATCATCATCATGACCATCACCACCATCATCACCATCATTATTATAGTCATAATCATCACCACCATCATCATCACCATCATCATCACGATAATCATCATCACCATCATCATCATCATAATCATCACCACCACCATCATCATTATCGTCATAATCATCATCACCACCATCACCACCACCACTATCACCATCATCATCATCATAATCATCACCACCACCATCATCATTATCGTCATAATCATCATCACCACCATCACCACCACCATCATCATTACCATCATCATCACACTGCATGACCTTAACACCAGTCCTCACTGTTCACACTGACACACTTCTCACACAGAGAGTCTGTACTGAACAGGAAATGGCACATTCAGTAATGCAATCAAAGGCCAAACAAACAAACAGATAAATAAATAAATGTAACAGTGTCTGTGTCAGGGGAATACTGGTTTAATGAGAAGACCTGATTCTTTTACTGAAAATTTCAATAATTACTATATCATTATTTTTTTATAGTTATTGACACATAGCTATAATGAGCTGATGAATGTGACATGATGTTTGTGTTGTGTGTTTGCGCATGTTTGTGTGTGTGTGTGTGTGAGAGCAGAGCTCTAAATCCCATAAGAGATACTCGTCTGTGCTTCCCTCATCACACCCAGCACCTGAAGTGAAGGAAGTGCACTTATCAAGGGGACACGAGGGGAAAGAGGACACAGCTGGTCAGGAGGAGTACACTCACTCACGCACACACACACACATACACACACACACTCAATATAATTCCTGTAAATCTGTTTATTTAACTACATCTACACAGTGTTATTGATAATTATAACTTTAATGTCAGAATGTAAGCCATGCTGTATTATATTGTATGTTGTGTTTATAGTGTAAAGTGTATGATTATTATTTTCTGTGTGTGTGTGTAGATGACAGTACAGATGGTGTTAATGGTGTTGGATCTTCGTTAGCTGTCAGTCGCATCAGCACCAATGTAAACGTCCCTGTGAAGCTCCGCCCCCCACGAACCCACTATCTCTCGCGCCCGGTGAGTTTACCAGTGGACCGCCTGCTCAACGGGCGTAATGTTCACAACGTGGCTGAGAGAGAGAACTTGGGCGGAGCCATCGTGGAGAGACCAGAGGCGGAGAAGGCGGAGAGCCGCCCCTACCGCGGCCCCTTTGTCCACACGCACACCCTGAGACGCACCTGGGACAAACAGTACCGCCATTACGATGTCACGCCTCGCACTGCCATGATCGTCGCCAACCTCCCACCCTCAGGGGCAGTGGGTGGAGCCAAAATGGAAACTACCAAAACGGATGCAGCCAAACCAGATCGATCCAAAACGGTCACAGCAGAAGCTCAGAGTGGCGTCTCATCTCTCAACAGTCCGTACACCGCTACTGTGCGCTCACTTCGGACTGTGAGACGTGACAGTAGCACGAGCGATAAGGACGTACCGATCGCCTTCAGAGCACCACGGATGCTCCAGCCCCCGCCTGGAACCTTCTACAGACCTCCACACGTACACGTTAGAACGCCAGACACGGAAAAAAATGCTAATGTTTCCCCGACAACCACCGTAACTACGCTGTCTGTCACTATAGCTGCACCGCTAGCCACGCTAAATGTGTGTCCGGCTTCTTCTGCACTGTCGGTCACACCATCAACAGGAAGTGACACGTGCAATAAAGAGGAAGTGCAGTCGGGGTCGGAAGATGTGAAGGAGAACAACTTGCACAGAGAGACACGCTTCTTATAAACACACACACTCTTCTCTGCTGACGTTACACACTTCACACACACTTCACAACACAAATCTCTTCTTAAGGTTGATTTCTCATGGCCCTGTTCAGACAGGATTAGTTTCCCATGTGGAGGTGTGTGATGTAACAGGAAAGGTCAAGGTGTATTTTCTCCTCTCTAAACTGTGCTGTCCAGCTGATGGGACCCCCAGCTGATCTGAGGTGAGGGGAACCATTCTCTTAAATCCTCTGAGAGAAGAACAGTGTGAAGAGGATCTGTGGAATCACTTGCTCTGTCCAGGGAGGTTACTTTTAGGGAAGTTTCTGGGTTCCTAACTCAGGTACACACTACAGAGCCGTTATGGTCATGCGACCTACTGACAATCGAGCGTGGCCACGCCCCCTGCAACAAGCACTTATAACACACTTATAATCTGTAGTCAGTGTGTATAAACACGAGGTGTGTGTTCACAAAGTGTGTTTAGTGTGTGTACATTTACAGCGTTTCAGCAGGCACCCTGCTCAGACTCCTGCTTTAATCACTCCCGTGGTTAGATTTTATTCATTATTTAGAAAATATTGAGCAGAGAGAGGATATGAAGCTAGTGGGTGCTGAGGATGAAGTGTTGAGGATGCAGAAGATAGGGATAGGTGAAGAGAGATGATTCGCTGTGGCAACCCCTGAAGGGGTGTGTATTACACATCTGGTGTATGTTTCCTGCTCTCTCACACACACCATCCACGCCTCAGTGCACACACACACACACACACACACACACACACACACTCCTCAGTGTCCTGAAAGATTCAGTTGTGTCTAAGCCACAAACCCTGAACTCTAGAACTGCTCAATGCACTGTGGCTGTGTCCCAAACGCCTTCATCATAGGGAACGGATAATAAAGGGAGACTCTTCCTGTGGTTGAGGAGAGTGAACAGAAACTCTGTCACAGCTTCAGTGAGTGTGTGAGACGGCGCTCCTCAGAAACCTGGAGTTTTTTATGGAATGGTGATTTAATATAAAATGTTTGAACTGGAAATGTTTGTTACGTGCAGTTTGATTGAGGTGTGTGTGTGTGTGTGTGTGTGAAAGCATTAGTACAGGTGGAGTAAATGTGTAATATTTGATACAGATGTAATAGTGATCATGCCCTTATTATGCCCCGATGGGTGCATGTGTAAAATATAGGATGAATGTATTTACATAAAGCCATAAATCCTTTTATTGTTCTCATCATGTTTGTGTTTATTCGTGTTTTCTGTAACATATTCTGCTGACCACAATACACAACATTTTATATTTCCCACTGCTCTGTGCTTTCTTTTATGAGCTTCATGCTAGTGCTAGCATTAGTGTTATTGTTAGTGCACTACAGAGTGCGCATGAGTCTCCAGTGCTGGTGTTTGGAACACAGACCAGAAATGGAGAGCAGTGAGCGTTCGGGTCAGATCTGTCTCTCCGAGATCTACATCAGATTCAGTCTTAATTTAAACAGTTTTAAGTTTGTGTGTGTGTGTGGGTGTTTACAATCTAACCTGTAAAAACATTTACATAAATAAATTGGAAGCTAACACTCAGTGTGTGTGTGTGTGTCGCCTGTGGATTAGATGAGATTAAAGTAAATCAGATTAGAGCTCACATGCTCACACTGCGAGCTGCTCCACTTCACACAGCGCTTCACCAACTCTTTATTATCTACACAGAACTCCAGATCCGGACTCCTCTCAGCACTGAGGTAAGGACAGATCTGATCTATTATTAAACACTACAAAGATTAAAGAGAACTCTGTGATTAATTTATCACTCGTTTCCGCTGAGAGGTGTGAGAGGAGGATTTATTTATTAGTTTAAATCCTGTCTGATTTACAACAATTCTATTTTACTGAAATAATTACTCTGATTCTAATTCCATCAGCTTCAAGTTTTATTTCAGTTCACTAAATAATGTTCATTATTATTATTATTATTATTATTATTATTATTATATAGATAGATAGATAGATAGATACTTTATTCATCCCAATGGGAAATTTACAATAATAATAGTACTGTGTGCAGCTTTTGATATGTTTATCAGTGAAAAATAATCTGCAAAATATTTAAAAATCTTTAAATCCAATTTAAATCTGTAATCAGAGTCAGATTTCATGGTTAAAATCTGAACAAATTAATAACATAAATAGACAGAGACTGTGTGTGTGTGTGTGTGTGTGTGTGTGTGTGTGTGTTTAGGTGTGTTACACCCACACAGTGACCCCCTCTAGGGGTAAATCTGGGCAGAAATGAAGACCAGCGGTCAGATTCGTCTTCTTCTGTGGAAGAACTGGACACTGCGCAAGAGACAGAAAGTATGAAAATGTGTTAGTTCCTAAATAATTAAAGAAATAATTCAATATTAAAATGTGTAACATCCTTACAAACATCATCTCTAACTTTTCTGTTTCTGTGTTTTAGCTTCAGACTGTTTAACATAAAACATTTATTTAAAAATATAATAATTAGCTAAAATCCTGAGCTCCATAAAAACATCTCTTTGCTAGTGCTATTCAGCTAACCAGTTCATCTGAGTGTAATGTTACACCACTGACCAAGCTGACCAAAGAGATAACTAACAAATTAAACCACAGGTGAAAGTGTTTTCATTTAAGCTCCACCCACTTTGACTCTTACAAAATATAACAAAAAGTGTGTGTGTTTGTGTGTGTGTGTGTATTTGTGTGTGTGTGTGTGTGTGTGTGTGTGCGTGCAGATTCGTTTCTTGGTGGAGATCCTGTGGCCAGTCTTCCTGTTTGCTGGACTTGTGTGGCTCAGGAGAGCGAATCCTCTTTATCAACAACACGAGTGTGAGATTACAATCACCAGTCCATTACATCTACAGTCCAGTAAATCTACAGTCCAGTAAATCTACAGTCCAGTAAATCAACAGTCCAGTAAATCAACAGTCCAGTAAATCTACAGTCCAGTAAATCAACAGTCCAGTAAATCAACAGTGTAGATAGACAGACAGATAGATCCCATGAGGGAAATTCTTGCTTAGACAGTTACAAGATACAACACACAAAAACATAAAATGTAAAAATATATATATGCACACACACACACACAACCCTTAAGAGAAACCCTTAACTATAGAACACAGTAAGTTACAGTACAGGTATCAGTGCAGATGTGAACACAGATGTGGATTTATTTAGATGAGTGTTTACATTACAGTACAGTCCACATGGACACACTGACAGTAGATAATAAACATGAACGCTGTGAGTCTAGAGAAAAGTGTTCATAGTTGTAGTGGTGCAGTGTGAGAGTGTTATCACACACACACACACACACACACATATACACGTATTTGTACACTTCTGAGGACCTTGACATGGGACAGTGTTGTGAGGACCACCTTTTCTCTTAGTGTTATTAAAAAACAAAGACTACAACCCACCAGTGGGTGTCACTGTCATAATTGATCACTGTTTAAAATACAAAACACTCTTCATTGAACTCACGACCTTTGTTGTGAGGACCTTTGGTTGCTGGGCAGATTTTTGCCGTTTAGCGAATTAGAGCAAGTGGCCGGATCCAAGTGTTTTTTGATTGGATAACCCGAGTTAATGAAGAGAATGTCTGTCATTGGTTAAAAATGTAGAGGGAGGGAGGACTCTTTTTCTTTTTTTTTTTCTGAGACCTTTAAAGCAAAAAAAACTTTAAGATATAAAAGTTATTTAAGAATAATAGTTGACTTGTGTTTATTTTGAGCTGCCTTTCATAATTAAATGAATTTAAATAGGTTTAATTTTGCAATTAATTACAAAATTATATTCTAAAGCCAATAGCGATTGCTAAAGTGACACCATAAACAATATAAAAGAAGACTGGAGTATCTACTGACGGATTCGGGAAGAGCACGCCGAAACAAGCTGATGCAGGTAAGAAAGCACTTTGCTGTATATATGATTACAACTGATCGTACTTTATTTTTTATCTAGTTTATTTATCTAGATTATTAAAACAGTCTCGAAGCACACCATACGCAATGCGCTGTAGGTGATGAGCGCGGATTGCGCATGCGCATTGTCCTGTGAGCTCGTAGATTTACCTGACTGCACGTGGGCGTTTAAAGAGCAGTGAAGGAGCAGTAATAGGTGCGCGCTTTAACTGGAAGCTTCAGCCACAGTGAGTGATGTGATATTATAATTTGATGAGTTGTTATTTTAAGGGTTTTATGTGTATTGATGCCGTTTAATATTTTAAAGATCGGAATAAGTTCGTCTGCTCTCGGTCTCGGTGGGCGGAGTTAGCGCGCCGAGTTAAAGAGCTTAAATCCCGCAGTGTCCAGGCCGCAGCTCGGGACATCATTATTTATTTATAAAGCAGTTTATTTAAAGTGCGATTGATAAAACTATTACAGACACGGTGCTTAATCACTAATAAAATAGTTCATGTTTGCTAACTGTTATATCACGTGCTGCTCATCTTAGCCAGTTAGCCGCTAGGAATTCAGATAGAAGTGAGATGATGATGTTTGGGTAATTAAAGCTCTCAGCTGATTCATTATGAAGCTCAGATCCTGACTAAATTCTATTCACTGTGTTTAGTTAATGCAGATCCATGTTTCTGTATGGTGTGCCAATAGGGTCAAACATGTTTATTATTAATGTTTAATTTTATTAAAAACAGTGTAATAATTAAGGTTCTTTTAATAGGTAATGGAAGGAAAAGGAGACAAGACTAGCAAGGTATGAAACTCTTGCTGTTTATCATGTTTGAAAATTACTAAAATAGTATACATATAGCTAAAAACATAAAATCTCATCTCTTTTAATTATTTCTACTTAAATAAAACAGATAAATTTGTTTTGCTACAGTAAAGGTTGGTAAAAATATCTACATTGTTTGATTTTTAAATCTAGAGACAGTGATTTTTAATGCAACATCAATAGATACAGTTACTTATGTTAAACCTAGTATGGTGTAATTCTCTGTTTATGTTTCTATAAAAGCTTTTTATTTTACAGGAATTAGAAACTAAAGATGCCATTGATGACATTACGGGCAATGAAGATGCCGCGTCCGGTCAGAGTTCTGACTCTGATGCTCTCTATATTGACCCTGGCAGCCTTTGTAAAGTACAAACTCAGGAAAAGGAGGAAAAATCCATAAAAGAAGATGGTGGGTCAGACAACACAAATGTGAATATTATAACATGCACAAAACGTGAGGGAACAGAAAGGGAAAACATCTGTATACTGTAGTTCAGGGCAAAAGAAATTAGCAAGACATCTGGAGAGTAGCACAAAGGTTATCCAAACTCAATACGACAGAAGTTTAATGATAAATATTTCCTCTGTTTTTATGCTTTACAGTTAAGGATCCTAAATTGTCCAAGGACCAGACTGCACCAGAATCCCAGGAATGTACTGATGTTGAAGAGAAAGGTATGATTAAACCATAATCAGACATGATCATTATGCATATAATTTTGCATTGTTCCAGACTATTTTAATGTAAAATCATCAAATGTATGAGGATTGAAATCAGTTCAGTTCTTGTTTCTTATGGAGCCTTTCAATATTTATTTACATAAGATGGTATGTGGTAAACTAATGTAGCGGCATATAGTTTTAAATCTTATATTTAGCAGAATCTTGTAAAATGATTGTGTATATTTAAAATAATGAATTGTCTCTTTGTATTCCAGAAGTGCAGTCAGGGAGAAGTGTGCCAACAAAGCCGGGACAACGTGATCCACGCACTTCCCCAATTCCAGGTAATGTCTGATAGCAGTATGTTGTAAAATAATATTGTCTGTTCATAATATACACTCACCATCTACTTTAATAGGAAGCTACATTTATTTAGTTATCCAATCAGACAATCATGTGTTAGCAGCAGGATGCATAAAATCCTGCAGACAGAGAGCCAGAGCTTCATTTAATGTTTACATCAAACATCAGAATAAAAAAAATGATTTCTCTGTGACTTTAACTGTGGCTTGGATTTTAATTCCAGGTGGGTTGGTTTGAATATTTCAGAAACTGCTGATCTCCTGGGATTTTCATACACAACAGTCTCTAGAGTTTCACAAAATTGTGCAAAAACAAAAAACTGTGAGGAAGGTCTGCAAACTGAAACACCTTGTTGATGAGAAAGATCAGAGGAGAATGACCAGTCTGGTCTGAGCTGACAGGAAGTCTACAGTATCTTAAATAATCTCTCTCCAGAATCTGACTCTGTCATGAGCACAGACTCACTGAAACTGTTGAAGAATGAAGAATGGCTTTTCTTCATCTGTCCAGTTTCAGTGAGCCTGTGCTCATAATAGCCTCAGATTCCTGTTATTAGCTGACAGAAGAGGAATGTGATATAGTCTTCTGCTGTGGTGGCTTGTCCACCTCAAGGTAATATGCTGTTCTGTTCACCTCGGCTATACAGATTCTTTGTTTTCTGTTCTTTGTGCAGAACAAAATCTGCAATGTTTCTGTAATCTGAAATATGCTATTATGCAATGATTTGCCAATTTTTATTTCAAGTCACTCGATTAATGACTAGTGTAAACAACTAGTGGTCACTAAGTGGGTGTATGTAATATATACATTACATAGACACTGTGAGACACTGGACTTGATAGAGGGCAAAAACCTCTTCTGTGTGGAGAGGGTAATACTGTACTTCACGCTGGTTTGTTGTGCTAATTATTTACTGTTATGGATTTTATTGGCTGTTTTATTGTTTTTTTTTAATAAACAGCTTAACTTGAAAAATTTTCAGATTTTCATTTGTCTGAAATATAACCAGGGTAAATGTTCAGGATATGATAAAGGTGTGTGTGATACAGGAGTGAATAGAGGGGTCACTGGTGCTGTGGGGGGAGGGGGGAGGAGAGGCACTGCAGCTCCTTAACTCACTTTAATATTCTCCTCAAAGTAAAGCTATTAACCTGCTGTAAGATTACACTGAATATCTCTGTTCCTTCACTATCGGATAGTCTGAATGTTGAAATGTTATCAAACACTCATAAACAGTAAAAATAGGACTGAAATATTTTTCAGTAGTATTAAATGACTTGTACACATTAATGGTGATTAGTGTAATTGTAATTATACAGTAATTTACAGACAAGCCTTTTAAAGCCATGTGTTTTTCATATAAGGATAAATCTAAGCCACTCTTCCTCCTATTGTCTTAAACCAACTTTCCCTCCAAACATGTAAAAAAATAATAAAAGCCTCTGTAAAGTAAATCTACATTAAATTTGTTGATATGTTTTAACAGTCACACATGAAATGGTGATCAAAATTAAATTATTGTGTATATCTACAACACTATGGACTATGCAATGTGCAAAAAAGAAAAAAAGGTAAATAGTTCTTAATTGAATCTAATGGATATGGTCAGGTCACTCATGATTGGTTAAAAACATTACAGTGATTTAGATTGTCCCTCCTCCAGGTTTAAACCCCGCCTCCAATTTCCAGGAGCAATTTTCCCTCTCAAATTTAAATCAGCCAATCAGAAAAATTCCTCCACTGAGAAAAATGTAAGGGATCAGGAGACGACTCTGTGTGTGTGTGTGTGTGTGTGTGTTTGTGTGTGTTTGTGTGTGTGTGTGTGTCTGTTGTTGGGCGGTCAGAGAGTGTGTATCCTGTAAAGACTCTGTGTGTGTGTTTGTGTGTGTGTGTGTGTGTTTGTGTGTGTGTGTTTGTGTGTGTGTGTTTGTGTGTGTGTTTGTGTGTTTGTGTTTGTGTGTGTCTGTGTGTCTGTGTGTGTGTTTGTGTGTGTGTGTGTCTGTTGTAGGGTGGTCAGAGAGTGTGTATCCTGTAAAGACTCTGTGTGTGTTTGTGTGTGTGTTTGTGTGTGTTTGTGTGTGTGTGTGTCTGTTGTAGGGTGGTCAGAGAGTGTGTATCCTGTAAAGACTCTGTGTTTGTGTGTGTGTGTGTGTGTGTTTGTGTGTGTGCATGTGTGTGTTTGTGTGTGTGTCTGTTGTAGGGTGGTCAGAGAGTGTGTATCCTGTAAAGACTGTGTGTGTGTTTGTGTGTGTGTTTGTGTGTGTGTGTGTGTGTTTGTGTGTGTCTGTTGTAGGGTGGTCAGAGAGTGTGTATCCTGTAACGACTTTGTGTGTGTGTGTTTGTGTGCGTGTGTGTGTTTGTGTGTGTGTGTGTCTGTTGTAGGGTGGTCAGAGAGTGTGT
>NC_080729.1:21829163-21839163 GCF_019097595.1 Hemibagrus wyckioides | reverse complement strand
TGATGATAAACGAGTGATGATAAATGAGTGATGATAAACGAGTGATGATAAACGAGTGATGATAAACGAGTGATAAATGAGTGATGATAAATGAGTGATGATAAATGAGTGATGATAATCGAGTGATGATAAACGAGTGATGATAAACGAGTGATAAATGAGTGATGATAAACGAGTGATGATAAATGAGTGATGAGAAATGAGTGATGATAATCGAGTGATGATAAATGAGTGATGATAAATGAGTGATGATAAATGAGTGATGATAATCGATTGATGATAAACGAGTGATGATAAACGAGTGATAAACGAGTGATGATAAACGAGTGATGATAAACGAGTGATGATAAACGAGTGATGATAAATGAGTGATGATAAATGAGTGATGATAATCGATTGATGATAAACGAGTGATGATAAATGAGTGATGATAAATGAGTGATGATAATCGAGTGATGATAAACGAGTGATGATAAACGAGTGATAAATGAGTGATGATAAATGAGTGATGATAAATGAGTGATGATAAACGAGTGATGATAAACGAGTGATGATAAACGAGTGATAAATGAGTGATGATAAATGAGTGATGATAAATGAGTGATGATAAATGAGTGATGATAAACGAGTGATGATAATCGAGTGATGATAAATGAGTGATGATAAACGAGTGATGATAAACGAGTGATAAATGAGTGATGATAAATGAGTGATGATAAATGAGTGATGATAAATGAGTGATGATAATCGAGTGATGATAAACGAGTGATGATAAACGAGTGATAAATGAGTGATGATAAATGAGTGATGATAAACGAGTGATGATAAACGAGTGATGATAAACGAGTGATGATAAATGAGTGATGATAAATGAGTGATGATAAACGAGTGATGATAAACGAGTGATGATAAACGAGTGATGATAATCGATTGATGATAAACGAGTGATGATAAACGAGTGATGATAAACGAGTGATGATAATCGATTGATGATAAACGAGTGATGATAAACGAGTGATGATAAATGAGTGATGATAAACGAGTGATGATAATCGAGTGATGATAAATGAGTGATGATAAATGAGTGATGATAATCGATTGATGATAAACGAGTGATGATAAACGAGTGATGATAAACGAGTGATGATAAACGAGTGATGATAAACGAGTGATGATAAACGAGTGATGATAATCGATTGATGATAAACGAGTGATGATAAACGAGTGATGATAAATGAGTGATGATAAACGAGTGATGATAATCGATTGATGATAATCGAGTGATGATAAACGAGTGATGATAAACGAGTGATGATAAACGAGTGATGATAAACGAGTGATGATAATCGATTGATGATAAACGAGTGATGATAAACGAGTGATGATAATCGATTGATGATAATCGAGTGATGATAAACGAGTGATGATAAACGAGTGATGATAAACGAGTGATGATAAATGAGTGATGATAATCGATTGATGATAATCGAGTGATGATAAACGAGTGATGATAAACGAGTGATGATAAACGAGTGATGATAAATGAGTGATGATAAATGAGTGATGATAAACGAGTGATGATAATCGAGTGATGAGAAATGAGTGATGAGAAATGAGTGATGATCGAGTGATGATAAATGAGTGATGATAAATGAGTGATGATAAATGAGTGATGATAAACGAGTGATGATAAACGAGTGATGATAAACGAGTGATGATAATCGATTGATGATAAACGAGTGATGATAAACGAGTGATGATAAACGAGTGATGATAAACGAGTGATGAGAAATGAGTGATGATAATCGAGTGATGATAAATGAGTGATGATAAATGAGTGATGATAAACGAGTGATGATAAACGAGTGATGATAAACGAGTGATGATAAACGAGTGATGATAATCGATTGATGATAAACGAGTGATGATAAACGAGTGATGATAAACGAGTGATGATAATCGATTGATGATAAACGAGTGATGATAAATGAGTGATGATAATCGATTGATGATAATCGAGTGATGATAAACGAGTGATGATAAACGAGTGATGATAAATGAGTGATGATAAATGAGTGATGATAAATGAGTGATGATAAACGAGTGATGATAATCGAGTGATGATAAATGAGTGATGAGAAATGAGTGATGAGAAATGAGTGATGATAATCGAGTGATGATAAATGAGTGATGATAAACGAGTGATAAATGAGTGATGATAAACGAGTGATGATAAACGAGTGATGAGAAATGAGTGATGATAATCGAGTGATGATAAATGAGTGATGATAAATGAGTGATGATAATCGATTGATGATAAACGAGTGATGATAAACGAGTGATAAACGAGTGATGATAAACGAGTGATGATAAACGAGTGATGATAAACGAGTGATGATAAACGAGTGATAAATGAGTGATGATAAATGAGTGATGATAAATGAGTGATGATAATCGAGTGATGATAAACGAGTGATGATAAACGAGTGATGATAAATGAGTGATGAGAAATGAGTGATGATAATCGAGTGATGATAAATGAGTGATGATAAATGAGTGATGATAATCGATTGATGATAAACGAGTGATGATAAACGAGTGATAAATGAGTGATGATAAACGAGTGATGATAAACGAGTGATGATAAACGAGTGATGATAAATGAGTGATGATAAATGAGTGATGATAAACGAGTGATGATAAATGAGTGATGATAAACGAGTGATAAATGAGTGATGATAAATGAGTGATGATAAATGAGTGATGATAATCGAGTGATGATAAACGAGTGATGATAAACGAGTGATAAATGAGTGATGATAAATGAGTGATGATAAACGAGTGATGATAATCGAGTGATGATAAATGAGTGATGATAAACGAGTGATGATAAACGAGTGATGATAAACGAGTGATAAATGAGTGATGATAAATGAGTGATGATAAATGAGTGATGATAAATGAGTGATGATAATCGAGTGATGATAAACGAGTGATGATAAACGAGTGATAAATGAGTGATGATAAATGAGTGATGATAAATGAGTGATGATAAACGAGTGATGATAAACGAGTGATGATAAACGAGTGATAAATGAGTGATGATAAATGAGTGATGATAAATGAGTGATGATAAATGAGTGATGATAATCGAGTGATGATAAACGAGTGATGATAAACGAGTGATAAATGAGTGATGATAAATGAGTGATGATAAACGAGTGATGATAATCGAGTGATGATAAATGAGTGATGATAAACGAGTGATGATAAACGAGTGATGATAAACGAGTGATAAATGAGTGATGATAAATGAGTGATGATAAATGAGTGATGATAAATGAGTGATGATAATCGAGTGATGATAAACGAGTGATGATAAACGAGTGATAAATGAGTGATGATAAATGAGTGATGATAAATGAGTGATGATAAACGAGTGATGATAAACGAGTGATGATAAACGAGTGCTGATAAACGAGTGATGATAAATGAGTGATGATAAATGAGTGATGATAAACGAGTGATGATAAATGAGTGATGATAATCGAGTGATGATAATCGAGTGATGATAAATGAGTGATGATAAATGAGTGATGATAAATGAGTGATGATAAACGAGTGATGATAAATGAGTGATGATAATCGAGTGATGATAAATGAGTGATGATAAACGAGTGATGATAATCGAGTGATGATAAATGAGTGATGATAAATGAGTGATAAATGAGTGATAAACGAGTGATGATAAACGAGTGATGATAAACGAGTGATGATAAATGAGTGATGATAAATGAGTGATGATAAATGAGTGATGATAAATGAGTGATAAATGAGTGATAAATGAGTGATGATAATCGAGTGATGATAAATGAGTGATAAATGAGTGATGATAAATGAGTGATAATCGAGTGATGATAAATGAGTGATAAATGAGTGATGATAAACGAGTGATGATAATCGAGTGATGATAAATGAGTGATGATAAATGAGTGATAAATGAGTGATAAATGAGTGATGATAAATGAGTGATGATAAATGAGTGATGATAAACGAGTGATGATAAACGAGTGATGATAAATGAGTGATGATAAATGAGTGATGATAAATGAGTGATGATAAACGAGTGATGATAAACGAGTGATGATAATCGAGTGATGATAAATGAGTGATGATAAATGAGTGATGATAATCGATTGATGATAAACGAGTGATGATAAACGAGTGATGATAAACGAGTGATGATAATCGATTGATGATAAACGAGTGATGATAAACGAGTGATGATAAACGAGTGATGATAAACGAGTGATGATAATCGATTGATGATAAACGAGTGATGATAAACGAGTGATGATAAATGAGTGATGATAATCGAGTGATGATAAACGAGTGATGATAAACGAGTGATGATAATCGAGTGATGATAATCGAGTGATGATAAACGAGTGATGATAAACGAGTGATGATAAATGAGTGATGATAATCGATTGATGATAATCGAGTGATGATAAACGAGTGATGATAAACGAGTGATGATAAATGAGTGATGATAAACGAGTGATGATAAACGAGTGATGATAAACGAGTGATGATAAATGAGTGATGATAAATGAGTGATGATAATCGAGTGATGATAAACGAGTGATGATAAATGAGTGATGATAAATGAGTGATGATAAATGAGTGATAATCGAGTGATGATAATCGAGTGATGATAAATGAGTGATGATAAATGAGTGATGATAAACGAGTGATGATAAACGAGTGATGATAAACGAGTGATGATAATCGAGTGATGATAAATGAGTGATGATAAATGAGTGATAAACGAGTGATGATAAACGAGTGATGATAATCGAGTGATGATAAATGAGTGATGATAAATGAGTGATGATAAACGAGTGATGATAAACGAGTGATAAATGAGTGATGATAAATGAGTGATGATAAATGAGTGATGATAAACGAGTGATGATAAACGAGTGATGATAAACGAGTGATGATAAATGAGTGATGATAATCGATTGATGATAAACGAGTGATAAATGAGTGATGATAAATGAGTGATGATAAATGAGTGATGATAAATGAGTGATGATAATCGATTGATGATAAACGAGTGATAAATGAGTGATGATAAATGAGTGATGATAATCGATTGATGATAAACGAGTGATGATAAACGAGTGATGATAAACGAGTGATGATAAACGAGTGATGATAATCGATTGATGATAAACGAGTGATGATAAACGAGTGATGATAAATGAGTGATGATAATCGATTGATGATAATCGAGTGATGATAAACGAGTGATGATAAACGAGTGATGATAAACGAGTGATGATAAATGAGTGATGATAATCGATTGATGATAAACGAGTGATGATAAACGAGTGATGATAAACGAGTGATGATAAACGAGTGATGATAATCGATTGATGATAATCGAGTGATGATAAACGAGTGATGATAAACGAGTGATGATAAACGAGTGATGATAAATGAGTGATGATAATCGATTGATGATAATCGAGTGATGATAAACGAGTGATGATAAATGAGTGATGATAAATGAGTGATGAGAAATGAGTGATGAGAAATGAGTGATGATAATCGAGTGATGATAAATGAGTGATGATAAATGAGTGATGATAAATGAGTGATGATAATCGATTGATGATAATCGAGTGATGATAAACGAGTGATGATAAATGAGTGATGATAAATGAGTGATGATAAATGAGTGATGAGAAATGAGTGATGATAATCGAGTGATGATAAATGAGTGATGATAAATGAGTGATGATAAATGAGTGATGATAATCGATTGATGATAAACGAGTGATGATAAACGAGTGATGATAAACGAGTGATGATAATCGATTGATGATAAACGAGTGATGATAAACGAGTGATGATAATCGATTGATGATAAACGAGTGATGATAAACGAGTGATGATAATCGATTGATGATAAACGAGTGATGATAAACGAGTGATGATAAATGAGTGATGATAATCGATTGATGATAATCGAGTGATGATAAACGAGTGATGATAAACGAGTGATGATAAATGAGTGATGATAAATGAGTGATGATAAATGAGTGATGATAAACGAGTGATAATCGAGTGATGATAAATGAGTGATGAGAAATGAGTGATGATAAATGAGTGATGATAATCGAGTGATGATAAACGAGTGATGATAAACGAGTGATAAATGAGTGATGATAAACGAGTGATGATAAATGAGTGATGAGAAATGAGTGATGATAATCGAGTGATGATAAATGAGTGATGATAAATGAGTGATGATAATCGATTGATGATAAACGAGTGATGATAAACGAGTGATAAATGAGTGATGATAAACGAGTGATGATAAACGAGTGATGATAAACGAGTGATGATAAACGAGTGATGATAAACGAGTGATAAATGAGTGATGATAAATGAGTGATGATAAATGAGTGATGATAAATGAGTGATGATAATCGAGTGATGATAAATGAGTGATGATAAATGAGTGATGATAAATGAGTGATGATAATCGATTGATGATAAACGAGTGATGATAAACGAGTGATAAATGAGTGATGATAAATGAGTGATGATAATCGATTGATGATAAACGAGTGATGATAAACGAGTGATAAATGAGTGATGATAAATGAGTGATGATAAACGAGTGATGATAATCGAGTGATGATAAATGAGTGATGATAAACGAGTGATGATAAACGAGTGATGATAAACGAGTGATAAATGAGTGATGATAAATGAGTGATGATAAATGAGTGATGATAATCGAGTGATGATAAACGAGTGATGATAAACGAGTGATAAATGAGTGATGATAAATGAGTGATGATAAATGAGTGATGATAAACGAGTGATGATAAACGAGTGATGATAAACGAGTGATAAATGAGTGATGATAAATGAGTGATGATAAATGAGTGATGATAATCGAGTGATGATAAATGAGTGATGATAAATGAGTGATGATAAATGAGTGATGATAAACGAGTGATGATAAACGAGTGATGATAATCGAGTGATGATAAATGAGTGATGATAAATGAGTGATGATAATCGATTGATGATAAACGAGTGATGATAAACGAGTGATAAATGAGTGATGATAAACGAGTGATGATAAACGAGTGATGATAAACGAGTGATAAATGAGTGATGATAAATGAGTGATGATAAATGAGTGATGATAAACGAGTGATGATAAACGAGTGATGATAAACGAGTGATGATAATCGATTGATGATAAACGAGTGATGATAAACGAGTGATAAATGAGTGATGATAAATGAGTGATGATAAACGAGTGATGATAAACGAGTGATGATAAACGAGTGATGATAAACGAGTGATAAATGAGTGATGATAAATGAGTGATGATAAATGAGTGATGATAAACGAGTGATGATAAACGAGTGATGATAAACGAGTGATGATAATCGAGTGATGATAAACGAGTGATGATAAACGAGTGATGATAAATGAGTGATGATAAATGAGTGATGATAAACGAGTGATGATAAATGAGTGATAAATGAGTGATGAGAAATGAGTGATGATAAACTAGTGATGATAAACGAGTGATGATAAACGAGTGATGATAAATGAGTGATAAATGAGTGATGATAAATGAGTGATGATAAATGAGTGATGATAAACGAGTGATGATAAACGAGTGATGATAAACGAGTGATGATAATCGAGTGATGATAAATGAGTGATGATAAACGAGTGATGATAAATGAGTGGTGATAAACGAGTGATGATAAACGAGTGATAAATGAGTGATGATAAACGAGTGATGATAAATGAGTGATGATAAATGAGTGATGATAAATGAGTGATGATAAACGAGTGATGATAATCGAGTGATGATAAATGAGTGATGATAAATGAGTGATGATAAACGAGTGATGATAAATGAGTGATAAATGAGTGATGATAAATGAGTGATGATAAACGAGTGATGATAATCGAGTGATGATAAATGAGTGATGAGAAATGAGTGATGATAAATGAGTGATGATAAATGAGTGATAAATGAGTGATGATAAATGAGTGATGATAAACGAGTGATGATAAACGAGTGATGATAAATGAGTGATGATAAATGAGTGATGATAAACTAGTGATGATAAACGAGTGATGATAAACGAGTGATGATAAATGAGTGATGATAAACGAGTGATGATAAACGAGTGATGATAAATGAGTGATGATAAACGAGTGATGATAAACGAGTGATGATAAACGAGTGATGATAATCGAGTGATGATAAATGAGTGATGATAATCGAGTGATGATAAATGAGTGATAAACGAGTGATGATAAACGAGTGATGATAATCGAGTGATGATAAATGAGTGATGATAAACGAGTGATGATAAATGAGTGATGATAAATGAGTGATGATAAATGAGTGATGATAAATGAGTGATAAATGAGTGATGATAAATGAGTGATGATAAATGAGTGATGATAAACTAGTGATGATAAATGAGTGATGATAAACGAGTGATGATAAATGAGTGATGATAATCGAGTGATGATAAATGAGTGATGATAATCGAGTGATGATAAATGAGTGATAAACGAGTGATGATAAACGAGTGATGATAAATGAGTGATGATAATCGAGTGATGATAAATGAGTGATGATAAATGAGTGATGATAATCGAGTGATAATAAATGAGTGATAAACGAGTGATGATAAATGAGTGATGATAAATGAGTGATGATAATCGAGTGATGATAAATGAGTGATAAACGAGTGATGATAAATGAGTGATGATAAATGAGTGATGATAAATGAGTGATGATAATCGAGTGATGATAAATGAGTGATGATAAATGAGTGATGATAATCGAGTGATAATAAATGAGTGATAAACGAGTGATGATAAATGAGTGATGATAATCGAGTGATGATAAATGAGTGATAATCGAGTGATGATAAACGAGTGATGATAAACGAGTGATGATAAATGAGTGATAATAATCGAGTGATGATAAATGAGTGATAAACGAGTGATGATAAATGAGTGATGATAAATGAGTGATGATAAATGAGTGATGATAAACTAGTGATGATAAATGAGTGATGATAAACGAGTGGTGATAAACGAGTGATGATAATCGAGTGATGATAAATGAGTGATGATAATCGAGTGATGATAAATGAGTGATAAACGAGTGATGATAAACGAGTGATGATAAATGAGTGATGATAATCGAGTGATGATAAATGAGTGATGATAAATGAGTGATGATAATCGATTGATGATAAATGAGTGATAAACGAGTGATGATAAACGAGTGATGATAATCGAGTGATGATAAATGAGTGATGATAAACGAGTGATGATAAATGAGTGATGATAAATGAGTGATGATAAACGAGTGATGATAAATGAGTGATGATAAATGAGTGATGATAAATGAGTGATGATAATCGAGTGATGATAAATGAGTGATGATAAATGAGTGATGATAATCGATTGATGATAAATGAGTGATAATCGAGTGATGATAAACGAGTGATGATAAACGAGTGATGATAAATGAGTGATAATAATCGAGTGATGATAAATGAGTGATAAACGAGTGATGATAAATGAGTGATAAACGAATGATGATAAATGAGTGATAAACAAGTAACAATAAATGAGTGATGATAAAAGAGTGGTGCTGTTCTCGGCTGCAGACTGGCTCGGTTCTACTCGGACGCTCAGGAGCTGCTGGTCAGTGACATTGAGGTCCAGCAGCTGCGGCGTCTCTGGCAGGAAGCGTCTGATTTCAGTAACTTCATGGACACACTGAGGAAAGATCCGGCTCGAGCGACAGGTACACAATAATATACACACTATAGTGTTCATCACACACACACACACACACAAACGTCTTAGCAGGAGGAAGTTCAGCCTTGGTGTGTTTGTTAACTTCCTGTTCTGTCTG
>NC_080729.1:21764163-21824163 GCF_019097595.1 Hemibagrus wyckioides | reverse complement strand
TCTGTCTGATCGTTCAGGTATCTGTCTGATTGTTTATGTGTCTGTCTGATCGTTCAGGTATCTGTCTGTTTGTCCAGGTATTTGATTGTTCAGGTGTAATTGTTAAAATATCACTCTCATTTAAATTAATCCATTTCTCGATCCCCCTCTCCCCATGGGTCAGTTATTGACCAGGCCGAGTTCTAGAGCCCTTTCTGTGGTTCTGCGGCGTGTGTTTGAGGACAGCACTCCCTTGTCCTTCACTCAGCTCATCTCTCTGGTGTCTGATCTGTTCTGTGGGTACGCTTCAGAGGGAAATTCTCGGGTTCTTTCATTCAACTGGTACGAAGACAACAACTTCAGAGTTTTCCTGGGAATAAACACCACACACACACACGGAGAATACACGTATGACCACATGGCCTGTGAGTACACACACATACACACACACACACACACACACACACAAAATATAGGTGGATACATTGTGTGTAGATTTACTTACCCCCCACCCTCTCTCTCTCTCTCTCTCTTCTCTTTCTCTCTCTCTCTCTCTCTCTCTCTCTCTCTCTCTCTCTCTCTCTCTCTCTCTCTCTCTCTCTCCTCTCTCTCTCTCCTCTTTCTGTCTCTCTCTCTCTCTCTCTCCTCTCTCTCTTTCTCTCTCTCTCTCTCTCTCTCTCTCTCTCTCTCTTCTCTTTCTCTCTCTCTCTCTCTCTCTCTCTCCTCTCTCTCTCTCCTCTTTCTGTCTCTCTCTCTCTCTCTCTCCTCTCTCTCTTTCTCTCTCTCTCTCTCAGCTCCATTTTGTAATGCATTGATGCAGAATCTGGAGTCGAATCCTGTCACTAAAATCATGTGGAATTCAGTGAAGCCTCTTGTGATGGGTAAAATCCTCTACACACCCGACTCTCCCGCTGTACACAAGATACTAAAGAGTGTAAGACGCACACACACACACACACACACACACACACACACACGCACACACACACACTTCTAAATCCAGATATTGTTTTACTACACACAGGGTTTAATGGTATATTTGAACTTTGTGTGTGTGTGTGTGTGTGCGCGCAGGCTAACAGCACGTTTGAGGAGTTGGAGAGGTTGATAAACATGGCGAAGGCGTGGGAGGAAGTGGCTCCTCAAATCTGGCATTTCTTTCAGGACAGCATTCAGATGAATATGATTCGGGTACACACACACACACACACACACAATTCATTCGAGTGATTAGTGTCCCCCTAGTGCTGTACGGTATGTGTGTGTGTGTGTGTGTGTGTGTGTAGGACACACTCAGGAACCCAACAGTGATGGATTTTCTGGATCGTCGTCTGGAGGAAACAGGCTTCACCACCAAACATATCCTCAACTTCCTCCATGACGGTTGCTATAGAGACCGCTATGAGGACATGCCCGACTTCGACTGGAGGAACGTCTTCAACCTGACTCACCAAATCCTGCACACCTTTGTCCAGTACAGTGAGGTACACCTACCCTCCATCACTCACAAGTTACCATGGGAACTGGCTCACACCACCAGGACACCTGAGGAGATACATTACTGGTTATACTTTAACGTTCTTCCCTCGGTCACTCTGACATCCTGTGTGTGTGTGTGTGTGTGTGTGTGGGTGTGTGTGCAGTGTGTAAACCTGGATAAGTTTGTAGCTCATGTGGATGAGGATCAGATGAGCCATCAGGCTCTGTACCTGCTACAGGAGAATAAGTTCTGGGCTGGAGTGGTGTTCATGGACGTCTACCCATGGAGCACGGAGCTGCCGAGACACGTCACCTATAAAATCCGCATGGACATCGACGCAGTGGAGAGAACCAACAAGATCAAGGACAGGTGACTGAACATCTCTGAGTAAATCTGACCAGAAGTAAATCTGACCAGAAGTTCTCTCTGCTCCTCTCTAAGATCTCAGCTACAGGCTCCAGGTTTTAGTTAAAGTGTGTGTGTGTGTGTGTGTGTGTGAAGTGTTGCTGCCATCATGTGAATAAAAGCTGATCTGCAGGGTTGTAAACGTGTCTCTGTGCTGCTGCAGAGGATCTGTTTTGGTACATGCAGGAGATCCTCTGGTCAGCAACCTTTCGTGCAGGAGGCATGCGATGTGTAATAAAGTGCAGTCAGTAGTGATTAGCTGGTCAGCTTTATCTGTAGCTCCGCCCCTCCTTGAGCTGCATGTGACTCCCTGTAGGTACTGGGACCCTGGGCCGAGGGCGGACCCCGTGGAGGACCTGCGTTATATATGGGGAGGATTTGCGTATGTGCAGGACATGATAGAGCACGGCATCCTGAAGATCCTGAGCTCCGTTCCTCAGACACCACTCGGGGTTTACGTCCAGCAGATGCCGTACCCCTGCTACGTGGACGACATGTACGAACTTCTTCTCCTTATTATCTAAAGATAAATGGAAGTCCTGACTGAATTGACTTGAATGCAGAAGTTTGTACCCCCGTGGTATTTGAAGGGGAAAATGTGTCTATATTTTTAGTAGGGAATAGGGTGTAGGGAATGGGGTGTATGGAATGGGGTGTATGGAGTAGGGAGTAGGGAATAGAGAGTAGGGAATAGGGAATAGAGAGTAGGGAATAGAGAGTAGGAAATAGAGAGTAGGAAATAAGGAATATTGCGTAGGGAATAGGCAGTAGGGAATAAAAAGTAGGGAATAGGGAGTAGGGAATAGGGTGTAGGGAATAGAGAGTAGGGAATAAAGAGTAGGGAATAGGGAGTAGGGAATAGGGAGAAGGGAATAGGGAATAGGGAGAAGGGAGTAGGGAATAGGGTATAGGGAATAGAGAGTAGGGAGTAGGGAATAGGGTGTAGGGAATAAAGAGTAGGGAATAGGGAGTAGGGAATAGGGAGTAGGGAATAAAGAGTAGGGAATAGGGTGTAGGGAATGGGGTATAGGGAGTAGGGAATAGAGAGTAGGAAATAAGGAATAGTGCGTAGGGAATAGAAAGTAGGGAATAGGGAGTAGGGAATAAAGAGTAGGGAATAGGGAGAAGGGAGTAGGGAATAGGGTGTAGGGAATAGAGAGTAGGGAATGGGGTGTAGGGAATGGGGTGTAGGGTGTAGGGAATAGGGAGTAGGGAATAGAGACTAGAGAGTAGGGAATAGAGAGTAGGAAATAAGGAATAGAGAGTAGGGAATAGGGAGTAGGGAGTAGGGAATAGAGAGTAGCGAATAGAGAGTAGGGAATAAGGAATAGAGAGTAGGGAATAGGGAGTAGGGAATAGAGAGTAGGGAGTAGGGAATAGGGTGTAGGGAATAGAGAGTAGCGAATAGAGAGTAGGGAATAAGGAATAGAGAGTAGGGAATAGGGAGTAGGGAATAGAGAGTAGGGAGTAGGGAATAGGGTGTAGGGAATAGAGAGTAGCGAATAGAGAGTAGGGAATAAGGAATAGAGAGTAGGGAATAGGGAGTAGGGAATAGAGAGTAGGAAATAAGGAATAGAGAGTAGGGAATAGGGTGTAGGGAATAGAGAGTAGCGAATAGAGAGTAGGGAATAAGGAATAGTCAGTAGGGAATAGAGAGTAGGGAATGGGGTATAGGGAGTAGGATGTAGGGAATAGGAAGTAGGAAATAAGGAATAGTGCGTAGGGAATAGAGACTAGAGAGTAGGGAATAAAGAGTAGGAAATAGGGGGTAGGGAATAGAGAGTAGGGAGTAGGGAATAGAGAGTAGGGAGTAGGGAATAGGGGGTAGGGAATAAGGAATAGAGAGTAGGGAGTAGGGAATAGGGGGTAGGGAATAAGGAATAGAGAGTAGGGAGTAGGGAGTAGGGAATAGGGGGTAGGGAATAAGGAATAGAGAGTAGGGAGTAGGGAGTAGGGAATAGGGGGTAGGGAATAAAGAATAGAGAGTAGGGAGTAGGGAGTAGGGAGTAGGGAATAGGGGGTAGGGAATAAGGAATAGAGAGTAGGGAGTAGGGAATAGGGTGTAGGGAATAGAGAGTAGTGAATAGAGAGTAGGGAATAAGGAATAGTCAGTAGGGAATAGAGAGTAGGGAATAGGGAGGAGGGAATAGTGAAGAGTGAGGAGGGAATAGAGAGTGGGGAATAGGGAGGAGGGAATAGTGAAGAGTGAGGAGGGAATAGAGAGTGGGGAATGGTGAGGAGGGAATAGTGAATAGTGAGGAGGGAGTAGGGAGGAGGGAATAGTGAAGAGTGAGGAGGGAATAGAGAGTGGGGAATAGTGAGGAGGGAATAGAGAGTGGGGAATAGGGAGGAGGGAATAGAGAGTGGGGAATAGGGAGGAGGGAATAGAGAGTGGGGAATAGTGAGGAGGGAATAGTGAATAGTGACTAGGGAATAGAGAGTAGGGAGTAGGGAATAGGTAATAGTGAGTTTGCACCTCCATGGTATTTGAAGAGGAAAATGTATCTATATTTTATCACTTATTAGCAATCTAAAAAACAGTGATGTCAGTGTGTGTGTGCATGTCTTCAGGTTCATGCTGACGCTGAACCGCTGCTTCCCGATCTTCATGGTGCTGGCGTGGGTCTACTCTGTGTCCATGACAGTGAAGAGCATTGTGCTGGAGAAGGAGCTCAGGCTGAAGGAGACGCTGAAGGTCATGGGTGTGACCAACGAGGTCATCTGGTGCACCTGGTTTATCGACAGTTTCCTGATGATGACCTTCAGCACGGCTCTGCTCACCTTCATCATCATGGTGAGAAAATAAAACACTCTTCAGCGTGGGTCATATTAGTGCACTAACTAGGGTGCATGATATGGCTGTGTAGGGAATAGGGAGCAGGGAATAGGAAGTAGGGAATAGTGTGTAGGGCATAGGGAGTAGGGAATAGAGAATAGGGTGTATGGAATAGGGAGTAGGGAATAGGGTGTATGGAATAGGGAGTAGGGAATAGGGTGTATGGAATAGGGTGTATGGAATAGGGTGTAGGGAATAGAGAAAGCAGGAATATAAACTTGAATCTGCTTTGTGATTTTCCTCCAGACTGGAAAGGTGCTGAACTACAGCAATCCCATGATCCTCTTCTTCTTCCTCATGTCCTTCACCATGGCCACCATCATGCAGTGTTTCCTGATGAGCGTGTTCTTTAACAAGGCTAATTTAGCAGCAGCCTGCAGCGGCATCATTTACTTCACCCTCTACCTACCCCACATCCTGTGTTTCGCCTGGCAGGACCGCATCACCTGCAGCATCAAGCTCGCTGTGGTCAGTCACTCATTTTACACCCTGATCATAGTCCAGTCTGAGTCATCAGAAGTGTTGATTAATTCTCTATAACAAAAGCCCTGCAGCCAGGCATCACCGTTTATATTAATGATCTCTGATCTCTGACCCTCTGATATCGTTTCCATGGTAACAGCTTGTGATGTTTTTTATTACATACAAAATTTCATAGTTTGTAAATTGCTGTGGAGTGAGAGGAATAAAACATCTGAGGGCGTGCTGTTATAAATAATCAACACTCAACTCACACACACACACACACACACACACAGTTTTGTGTTTATCAGTGTGTTATTGTGTTTATCAGTGTGTTATTGTGTTTATCAGTGTGTTATTGTGTTTATTAGTGTGTTATTGTGTTTATCAGTGTGTTTATCAGTGTGTTATTGTGTTTATCAGTGTGTTATTGTGTTTATCAGTGTGTTTATCAGTGTGTTATTGTGTTTATCAGTGTGTTATTGTGTTTATCAGTGTGTTTATCAGTGTGTTATTGTGTTTATCAGTGTGTTATTGTGTTTATCAGTGTGTTTATCAGTGTGTTATTGTGTTTATCAGTGTGTTATTGTGTTTATCAGTGTGTTATTGTGTTTATTAGTGTGTTTATCAGTGTGTTATTGTGTTTATTAGTGTGTTTATCAGTGTGTTATTGTGTTTATCAGTGTGTTATTGTGTTTATCAGTGTGTTATTGTGTTTATTAGTGTGTTATTGTGTTTATCAGTGTGTTATTGTGTTTATCAGTGTGTTATTGTGTTTATCAGTGTGTTATTGTGTTTATCAGTGTGTTATTGTGTTTATCAGTGTGTTATTGTGTTTATCAGTGTGTTATTGTGTTTATCAGTGTGTTATTGTGTTTATCAGTGTGTTATTGT
Source organism: Hemibagrus wyckioides (assembly GCF_019097595.1). Taxonomy (NCBI): domain Eukaryota; kingdom Metazoa; phylum Chordata; class Actinopteri; order Siluriformes; family Bagridae; genus Hemibagrus; species Hemibagrus wyckioides. Next base: position 21,818,107 of record NC_080729.1, on the reverse strand, counting down.
GTTTATCAGTGTGTTATTGTGTTTATCAGTGTGTTATTGTGTTTATCAGTGTGTTATTGTGTTTATCAGTGTGTTTATCAGTGTGTTATTGTGTTTATCAGTGTGTTATTGTGTTTATCAGTGTGTTATTGTGTTTATCAGTGTGTTATTGTGTTTATTAGTGTGTTATTGTGTTTATCAGTGTGTTTATCAGTGTGTTATTGTGTTTATCAGTGTGTTTATCAGTGTGTTATTGTGTTTATCAGTGTGTTATTGTGTTTATCAGTGTGTTTATCAGTGTGTTATTGTGTTTATCAGTGTGTTTATCAGTGTGTTATTGTGTTTATCAGTGTGTTATTGTGTTTATTAGTGTGTTATTGTGTTTATCAGTGTGTTATTGTGTTTATTAGTGTGTTTATCAGTGTGTTATTGTGTTTATCAGTGTGTTATTGTGTTTATCAGTGTGTTATTGTGTTTATCAGTGTGTTATTGTGTTTATCAGTGTGTTATTGTGTTTATCAGTGTGTTTATCAGTGTGTTATTGTGTTTATCAGTGTGTTATTGTGTTTATCAGTGTGTTATTGTGTTTATCAGTGTGTTATTGTGTTTATCAGTGTGTTATTGTGTTTATCAGTGTGTTTATCAGTGTGTTATTGTGTTTATCAGTGTGTTATTGTGTTTATCAGTGTGTTATTGTGTTTATTAGTGTGTTTATCAGTGTGTTATTGTGTTTATTAGTGTGTTTATCAGTGTGTTATTTTGTTAATTAGTGTGTTATTGTGTTTATCAGTGTGTTATTGTGTTTATTAGTGTGTTATTGTGTTTATCAGTGTGTTTATCAGTGTGTTATTGTGTTTATCAGTGTGTTTATCAGTGTGTTATTGTGTTTATCAGTGTGTTATTGTGTTTATCAGTGTGTTATTGTGTTTATCAGTGTGTTTATCAGTGTGTTATTGTGTTTATCAGTGTGTTATTGTGTTTATTAGTGTGTTTATCAGTGTGTTATTGTGTTTATCAGTGTGTTATTGTGTTTATTAGTGTGTTATTGTGTTTATTAGTGTGTTTATCAGTGTGTTATTGTGTTTATCAGTGTGTTATTGTGTTTATCAGTGTGTTATTGTGTTTATCAGTGTGTTATTGTGTTTATCAGTGTGTTATTGTGTTTATTAGTGTGTTATTGTGTTTATCAGTGTGTTTATCAGTGTGTTATTGTGTTTATCAGTGTGTTTATCAGTGTGTTATTGTGTTTATCAGTGTGTTATTGTGTTTATCAGTGTGTTTATCAGTGTGTTATTGTGTTTATCAGTGTGTTTATCAGTGTGTTATTGTGTTTATCAGTGTGTTATTGTGTTTATTAGTGTGTTATTGTGTTTATCAGTGTGTTATTGTGTTTATTAGTGTGTTTATCAGTGTGTTATTGTGTTTATCAGTGTGTTATTGTGTTTATCAGTGTGTTATTGTGTTTATTAGTGTGTTTATCAGTGTGTTATTGTGTTTATCAGTGTGTTATTGTGTTTATTAGTGTGTTTATCAGTGTGTTATTGTGTTTATCAGTGTGTTATTGTGTTTATCAGTGTGTTATTGTGTTTATCAGTGTGTTTATCAGTGTGTTATTGTGTTTATCAGTGTGTTATTGTGTTTATCAGTGTGTTATTGTGTTTATCAGTGTGTTATTGTGTTTATCAGTGTGTTATTGTGTTTATTAGTGTGTTTATCAGTGTGTTATTGTGTTTATCAGTGTGTTTATCAGTGTGTTATTGTGTTTATCAGTGTGTTATTGTGTTTATTAGTGTGTTATTGTGTTTATCAGTGTGTTATTGTGTTTATTAGTGTGTTTATCAGTGTGTTATTGTGTTTATCAGTGTGTTTATCAGTGTGTTATTGTGTTTATTAGTGTGTTAGTGTGTTTATCAGTGTGTTATTGTGTTTATTAGTGTGTTTATCAGTGTGTTATTGTGTTTATCAGTGTGTTTATCAGTGTGTTATTGTGTTTATCAGTGTGTTATTGTGTTTATTAGTGTGTTATTGTGTTTATCAGTGTGTTATTGTGTTTATTAGTGTGTTTATCAGTGTGTTATTGTGTTTATCAGTGTGTTATTGTGTTTATTAGTGTGTTTATCAGTGTGTTATTATGTTTATCAGTGTGTTATTGTGTTTATCAGTGTATTATTGTGTTTATCAGTGTGTTTAACAGTGTGTTATTGTGTTTATCAGTGTGTTATTGTGTTTATCAGTGTGTTATTGTGTTTATTAGTGTGTTATTGTGTTTATCAGTGTGTTATTGTGTTTATTAGTGTGTTTATCAGTGTGTTATTGTGTTTATTAGTGTGTTATTGTGTTTATTAGTGTGTTTATCAGTGTGTTATTGTGTTTATCAGTGTGTTATTGTGTTTATCAGTGTGTTATTGTGTTTATTAGTGTGTTTATCAGTGTGTTATTGTGTTTATTAGTGTGTTTATCAGTGTGTTATTTTGTTAATTAGTGTGTTATTGTGTTTATCAGTGTGTTATTGTGTTTATTAGTGTGTTTATCAGTGTGTTATTTTGTTAATTAGTGTGTTATTGTGTTTATCAGTGTGTTATTGTGTGTATCAGTGTGTTATTTTGTTAATTAGTGTGTTATTGTGTTTATCAGTGTGTTATTTTGTTAATTAGTGTGTTATTGTGTTTATCAGTGTGTTATTTTGTTAATTAGTGTGTTATTGTGTTTATTAGTGTGTTTATCAGTGTGTTATTGTGTTTATCAGTGTGTTATTGTGTTTATCAGTGTGTTATTGTGTTTATCAGTGTGTTTATCTGTGTGTTATTGTGTTTATTAGTGTGTTTATCAGTGTGTTATTGTGTTTATTAGTGTGTTATTGTGTGTATCAGTGTGTTATTTTGTTAATTAGTGTGTTATTGTGTTTATCAGTGTGTTATTTTGTTAATTAGTGTGTTATTGTGTTTATCAGTGTGTTATTGTGTTTATCAGTGTGTTATTGTGTTTATCAGTGTGTTATTGTGTTTATCAGTGTGTTATTGTGTTTATCAGTGTGTTATGTTATTATTGTGTTACAGAGTTTGTTGTCTCCGGTGGCGTTTGGCTTTGGGACAGAATATTTATCCCGCTATGAGGAACAGGGCCTGGGGCTACAGTGGGACAATATCAGCACCAGTCCACTAGAGGGCGATGAGTTCTCCTTCCTCAACTCTATCCGCATGATGCTGTTTGATTCAGTTCTGTATGGCGTGTTGGCCTGGTACCTCGATAACATCTTCCCAGGTCAGGATACACCAGGTTCTGACCCACATTGAGGCTAATTAGATGCTGATTGTAGGACTTATTTCTGCAACAATTCGGATGTAAAATCTGATTTAGACACAAGATTCAGTCTGATTTACTCCAATAAACTATAAGAGACTGAGTTTATGTTTAATAAAGTGGTATTGTCTTTATCCTCACCTGTTCAGGTCAGTTCGGGATCGGGAGGCCTTTCTATTTTCCCCTCCAGTCATCCTACTGGCAGAGTGCACAGCACCCCCAGGCTGATGTGGCCAATCCAGGTACTGCAACACCATCAGTGTGCTTGAGCCAAGTATGTGTGATAGGTGGTGATGATCCACAGCCAGTCAGAGCATGAGAATGAGGCAGGGGGTGTGTCCAACTGTAGGACCGGAGGAGCCTTTAACACAGTACTAAAGAGCTGTTAGAAAGCTTTGTTTCTTTGATCAGATCTAAAATCTGTCTGTAAAAATGTACGATTAGACAGGAGGTTAATGAACACCTATGGCTGTCAGTTCAGCATGTTTTTAAACAGCTCTCTCTTTCCTACTGAAGCTCCTGAAAAATCTCTGATAGAGAACCCAGAGATGACGAAGGAGGAGGTACAGACTCCTGACATCATCACTGAGTGGTCAGTGCAGAACTGCAGCTCCACCCACAGGCCGTGCAAACACCAAGAGAAGAGGGAGAGGATGGAGAGAGAGAGAGGGGAGAAGATGAAGAGGAATGAGGGAGGTCTGAATCCTCAGGAGGAGGAGAGACAGACAGAGGGTGAGAGAATAGGTGAGGATGATGATGGTGATATGATGATGATGGTGGTGATGATGATGATATGATGATGATGGTGATGATGATGATGGTGATATCCTAATATATCTTGTGTTTTTCCATGCTGTGTGTCTACAGGAAACCTGTTGTTTGAGGCGGAGCCTGAGGGGCTGGAGGTGGGTGTGTGTGTGAAGGAGCTTGTGAAGGTTTATCCTGGAAGTTCACATCCAGCTGTTAACGGTCTCAGCTTGAACTTCTATGAAGGACAGATCACATCGTTTCTGGGACACAACGGAGCGGGGAAGACCACCACGCTGTACGCAGATAACGTTCTTCTGTGTCTAATTCACCTGTGTTCTTCTGCCTCCTGTCTCAGCTGGACTCACGGTTCCTGGGCAGAGAAATCTGACCTCAGTGAAGACTTTATTGTAGATCTCCACTCTGAGAATTAAACACTCTGTAATAACTCACACACAGATCTGAGAGCGGAGAGAAACGCTAGTGAGACTTTGACATTTCTTCTCTTCTCCTCTTTCAGGTCCATTCTGACCGGTTTGTTTCCTCCAACGTCTGGCACAGCGCTCATCAGCGGGAAGGACATTCGCTCCGACATGGACCAGATCAGACAGTCTCTGGGCGTGTGTCCTCAACACAACATCCTGTTTAACCAGTGAGCATTACACACACACACACACAGTGCACGTTATCCTGAACCACATCTCTCTGAGAAAGAAAAAAGGTTCCTTGGGCAAAAACTTTATTATATTATCATTCCAGAAATAACGCAAAATAAATACAGAAATAAAAATAATTTAAGGAAGAAACAGAACCAAGTAAAAGTTCCAGGAATTAAAAAAAATAAAACAAAATAAAATGGAATAAAAATAAAAAATATTCCATAAATAAAACCAGTACAAATAAAAACAAGGAATATTCTTTAAAATAAGTTTGAGCTTGTTATTACTCTCACACACACTCTTCGTTAGATTGTGATACTGGGGTTGACCCGTCCTTCCTCTGGCCCTGCTGTGTGCTGACCAGAACATTCTGGGCTCCTCTCTGATTCTGTGCTCCGTCTTTTCCAGCCTGACGGTGGAGGAACACATCCTCTTCTACTCACTGCTGAAAGGCCGAAAGCATAAAGAAGCTGAACAGGAAGTGCAGAACATGCTGCAGGATCTCGGGTTACCGCACAAACGCTGCGACGAAGCGCAAAATCTCTCTGGTCTGATTTCATCTTATTTCATCTGATTTCATCTAATTCCACCCCTCAGTCTGATTGGTTCCAACTCGCTGATGAGTTCTGTTAATAATCTGAATAATCCAGATGGAGTCAGAGCTGCATGTTCTGGATCCTCATTATGCTGATGCTGTGTGTGTGTATGTGTGTGTAGGTGGGATGCAGAGGAAGCTGTCTGTTGCCATGGCGTTTGTTGGAGGCTCTAAGGTGGTGATTTTGGACGAGCCCACTTCAGGAGTCGACCCCTACTCCAGACGCTCCATCTGGGATTTACTCCTGAAGTACCGCACAGGTGAAGTGCAAGACCTGACTGCACAGTACACACCCCATTTGTGTGTGTGTGTATGTGTAGTGAGAGCTCTGGGGGTCACTGTGTTTGTAGTGATAGCTCTGGGGGTCACTGTGTTTGTAGTGAGAGCTCTGGGGGTCACTGTGTTTTAGTGATAGTCTGGGGGTCACTGTGTTTGTAGTGAGAGTCTGGGGGTCACTGTGTTTGTAGTGAGAGCTCTGGGGGTCACTGTGTTTGTAGTGAGAGCTCTGAGGGTCACTGTGTTTGTAGTGATAGCTCTGGGGGTCACTGTGTTTGTAGTGATAGCTCTGAGGGTCACTGTGTTTGTAGTGATAGCTCTGGGGGTCACTGTGTTTGTAGTGATAGCTCTGGGGGTCACTGTGTTTGTAGTGATAGCTCTGGGGGTCACTGTGTTTGTAGTGAGAGCTCTGGGGGTCACTGTATGTGTAGTGAGAGCTCTGGGGGTCACTGTGTTTGTAGTGATAGTCTGGGGGTCACTGTGTTTGTAGTGAGAGTCTGGGGGTCACTGTATGTGTAGTGAGAGCTCTGGGGGTCACTGTATGTGTTGTGAGAATCTGGGGGTCACTATGTTTGTAGTGAGAGCTCTGAGGGTCACTGTGTTTGTAGTGAGAGATCTGAGGGTCACTGTGTTTGTAGTGATAGCTCTGAGGGTCACTGTATGTGTTGTGAGAATCTGGGGGTCACTATGTTTGTAGTGAGAGCTCTGAGGGTCACTGTATGTGTTGTGAGAATCTGGGGGTCACTATGTTTGTAGTGATAGCTCTGAGGGTCACTGTGTTTGTAGTGAGAGCTCTAGGGGTCACTGTGTTTGTAGTGATAGCTCTGGGGGTCACTGTGCTTGTAGTGAGAGCTCTGGGGGTCACTTTGTTTGTAGTGAGAGCTCTGAGGGTCACTGTGTTTGTAGTGATAGCTCTGAGGGTCACTGTGTTTGTAGTGATAGCTCTGGGGTTCATTGTGTTTGTAGTGAGAGCTCTGGGGGTCACTGTGTTTGTTGTGATAGCTCTGGGGGTCACTGTGTTTGTAGTGAGAGCTCTGGGGGTCACTGTGTTTGTAGTGATAGCTCTGGGGGTCACTGTGTTTGTAGTGAGAGCTCTGGGGGTAACTGTGTTTGTAGTGATAGCTCTGGGGGTCACAGTGTTTGTAGTGAGAGCTCTGAGGGTCACTGTGTTTGTAGTGAGAGCTCTGAGGGTCACTGTGTTTGTAGTGAGAGCTCTGAGGGTCACTGTGTTTGTAGTGAGAGCTCTGAGGGTCACTGAGTCTGTAGTGAGAGCTCTGAGGGTCACTGTGTTTGTAGTGAGAGTCTGGGGGTCACTGTATGTGTAGTGAGAGTCTGGGGGTCACTGTGTTTGTAGTGAGAGTCTGGGGGTCACTGTATGTGTAGTGAGAATCTGGGGGTCACTGTGTCTGTAGTGAGAGTCTGGGGGTCACTGTGTTTGTAGTGAGAGTCTGGGGGTCACTGTGTTTGTAGTGATAGCTCTGGGGGTCACTGTATGTGTAGTGAGAATCTGGGGGTCACTGTGTTTGTAGTGAGAGTCTGGGGGTCACTGTGTTTGTAGTGAGAATCTGGGGGTCACTGTGTTTGTAGTGAGAGTCTGGGGGTCACTGTATGTGTAGTGAGAATCTGGGGGTCACTGTGTTTGTAGTGAGAGTCTGGGGGTCACTGTATGTGTAGTGAGAATCTGGGGGTCACTGTGTCTGTAGTGAGAGTCTGGGGGTCACTGTGTTTGTAGTGAGAGTCTGGGGGTCACTGTGTTTGTAGTGATAGCTCTGGGGGTCACTGTATGTGTAGTGAGAATCTGGGGGTCACTGTGTCTGTAGTGAGAGTCTGGGGGTCACTGTGTTTGTAGTGAGAGTCTGGGGGTCACTGTATGTGTAGTGAGAATCTGGGGGTCACTGTGTTTGTAGTGAGAGTCTGGGGGTCACTGTGTTTGTAGTGATAGCTCTGGGGGTCACTGTATGTGTAGTGAGAATCTGGGGGTCACTGTGTCTGTAGTGAGAGTCTGGGGGTCACTGTGTTTGTAGTGAGAGTCTGGGGGTCACTGTATGTGTAGTGAGAGCTCTGGGGGTCACTGTGTTTGTAGTGAGAGTCTGGGGGTCACTGTGTTTGTAGTGAGAGTCTGGGGGTCACTGTATGTGTAGTGAGAATCTGGGGGTCACTGTGTTTGTAGTGAGAGTCTGGGGGTCACTGTGTTTGTAGTGAGAGCTCTGGGGGTCACTGTGTTTGTAGTGAGAGCTCTGAGGGTCACTGTGTTTATAGTGAGAGCTATGAGGGTCACTGTGTTTGTAGTGAGAGTCTGGGGGTCACTGTGTTTGTAGTGAGAGCTCTGAGGGTCATTGTGTTTGTAGTGATAGCTCTGAGGGTCACTGTGTTTATAGTGAGAGCTATGAGGGTCACTGTGTTTATAGTGAGAGCTATGAGGGTCACTGTGTTTGTAGTGAGAGTCTGGGGGTCACTGTGTTTGTAGTGAGAGCTCTGAGGGTCACTGTGTTTGTAGTGAGAGCTCTGAGGGTCACTGTGTTTGTGATGATAGCTCTGAGGGTCACTGTGTTTGTAGTGAGAGCTCTGAGGGTCACTGTGTTTGTAGTGAGAGTCTGGGGGTCACTGTGTTTGTAGTGAGAGCTCTGAGGGTCACTGTGTTTGTAGTGAGAGCTTTGGGGGTCACTGTGTTTGTAGTGAGAGTCTGGGTGTCACTGTGTTTGTCGTGACAGCTCTGGGGGTCACTGTGGTTGTAGTGATAGCTCTGAGGGTCACTGTGTTTGTAGTGAGAGCTCTGAGGGTGACTGTGTTCATAGTGAGAGCTCTGAGGGTCACTGTGTTTGTAGTGAGAGTCTGGGGGTCACTGTGTTTGCCATAACAGCTCTGGGGGTCACTGTGTTTGTAGTGATAGCTCTGAGGGTCATTGTGTTTGTAGTGATAGCTCTGGGGGTCACTGTGTTTGTTGTGATAGCTCTGGGGGTCACTGTGTTTGTAGTGAGAGCTCTGAGGGTAACTGTGTTTGTAGTGAGAGCTCTGGGGGTCACTGTATGTGTAGTGAGAGCTCTGGGGGTCACTGTATGTGTAGTGAGAATCTGGGGGTCACTGTGTTTGTAGTGAGAATCTGGGGGTCACTGTGTTTGTAGTGAGAGCTCTGAGGGTCACTGTGTTTGTAGTGAGAGCTCTGAGGGTCACTGTGTTTGTAGTGAGAGTTCTGGGGGTCACTGTGTTTGTAGTGAGAGCTCTGAGGGTCACTGTGTTTGTAGAGAGAGTCTGAGGGTCACTGTGTTTGTAGTGAGAGCTCTGGGGGTCACTGTGTTTGTAGTGGTAGCTCTGGGGGTCACTGTGTTTGTAGTGATAGCTCTGGGGGTCACTGTGTTTGTAGTGATAGCTCTGAGGGTCACTGTGTTTATAGTGAGAGCTATGAGGGTCACTGTGTTTGTAGTGAGAGTCTGGGGGTCACTGTATGTGTAGTGAGAGCTCTGGGGGTCACTGTGTTTGTAGTGAGAGTCTGGGGGTCACTGTGTTTGTAGTGAGAGTCTGGGGGTCACTGTGTTTGTAGTGAGAGTCTGGGGGTCACTGTGTTTGTAGTGAGAGTCTGGGGGTCACTGTGTTTGTAGTGAGAGCTCTGAGGGTCACTGTGTTTGTGATGATAGCTCTGAGGGTCACTGTGTTTGTAGTGAGAGCTCTGGGGGTCACTGTGTTTGTAGTGAGAGTCTGGGGGTCACTGTGTTTGTAGTGAGAGCTCTGAAGGTCATTGTGTTTGTAGTGAGAGCTCTGAGGGTCACTGTGTTTATAGTGAGAGCTATGAGGGTCACTGTGTTTGTAGTAAGAGTCTGGGGGTCACTGTGTTTGTAGTGAGAGCTCTGAGGGTCACTGTGTTTGTAGTGAGAGCTCTGAGGGTCACTGTGTTTGTGTTGATAGCTCTGAGGGTCACTGTGTTTGTAGTGAGAGCTCTGGGGGTCATTGTGTTTGTAGTGAGAGTCTGGGGGTCACTGTGTTTGTACTGAGAGCTCTGAGGGTCACTGTGTTTGTAGTGAGAGCTTTGGGGGTCACTGTGTTTGTAGTGAGAGTCTGGGTGTCACTGTGTTTGTCGTGACAGCTCTGGGGGTCACTGTGGTTGTAGTGATAGCTCTGAGGGTCACTGTGTTTGTAGTGAGAGCTCTGAGGGTCACTGTGTTTGTAGTGAGAGTCTGGGGGTCACTGTGTTTGCCATGACAGCTCTGGGGGTCACTGTGTTTGTAGTGATAGCTCTGAGGGTCATTGTGTTTGTAGTGATAGCTCTGGGGGTCACTGTGTTGGTTGTGATAGCTCTGAGGGTCACTGTGTTTGTAGAGAGAGTCTGAGGGTCACTGTGTTTGTAGTGAGAGTCTGGGGGTCACTGTATGTGTAGTGAGAGCTCTGGGGGTCACTGTATGTGTAGTGAGAATCTGGGGGTCACTGTGTTTGTAGTGAGAGCTCTGGGGGTCACTGTATGTGTAGTGAGAATCTGGGGGTCACTGTGTTTGTAGTGAGAATCTGGGGGTCACTGTGTTTGTAGTGAGAGCTCTGAGGGTCACTGTGTTTGTAGTGAGAGCTCTGAGGGTCACTGTGTTTGTAGTGAGAGTTCTGGGGGTCACTGTGTTTGTAGTGAGAGCTCTGAGGGTCACTGTGTTTGTAGAGAGAGTCTGAGGGTCACTGTGTTTGTAGTGAGAGCTCTGGGGGTCACTGTGTTTGTAGTGAGAGCTCTGGGGGTCACTGTGTTTGTAGTGATAGCTCTGAGGGTCACTGTGTTTATAGTGAGAGCTATGAGGGTCACTGTGTTTGTAGTGAGAGTCGGGGGGTCACTGTATGTGTAGTGAGAATCTGGGGGTCACTGTGTCTGTAGTGAGAGTCTGGGGGTCACTGTGTTTGTAGTGAGAGCTCTGGGGGTCACTGTATGTGTAGTGAGAATCTGGGGGTCACTGTGTTTGTAGTGAGAATCTGGGGGTCACTGTGTTTGTAGTGAGAGCTCTGAGGGTCACTGTGTTTGTAGTGAGAGCTCTGAGGGTCACTGTGTTTGTAGTGAGAGTTCTGGGGGTCACTGTGTTTGTAGTGAGAGCTCTGAGGGTCACTGTGTTTGTAGAGAGAGTCTGAGGGTCACTGTGTTTGTAGTGAGAGCTCTGGGGGTCACTGTGTTTGTAGTGAGAGCTCTGGGGGTCACTGTGTTTGTAGTGATAGCTCTGAGGGTCACTGTGTTTATAGTGAGAGCTATGAGGGTGACTGTGTTTATAGTGAGAGTCGGGGGGTCACTGTATGTGTAGTGAGAATCTGGGGGTCACTGTGTCTGTAGTGAGAGTCTGGGGGTCACTGTGTTTGTAGTGAGAGTCTGGGGGTCACTGTATGTGTAGTGAGAATCTGGGGGTCACTGTATGTGTAGTGAGAGCTCTGGGGGTCACTGTGTTTGTAGTGAGAGCTCTGGGGGTCACTGTATGTGTAGTGAGAGCTCTGGGGGTCACTGTGTTTGTAGTGAGAGTCTGGGGGTCACTGTGTTTGTAGTGAGAGTCTGGGGGTCACTGTGTTTGTAGTGAGAGACTGGGGGTCACTGTATGTGTAGTGAGAGCTCTGGGGGTCACTGTGTTTGTAGTGAGAGTCTGGGGGTCACTGTGTTTGTAGTGAGAGTCTGGGGGTCACTGTATGTGTAGTGAGAGCTCTTGGGGTCAGTGTGTTTGTAGTGAGAGTCTGGGGGGTCACTGTGTTTGTAGTGAGAATCTGGGGGTCACTGTGTTTGTAGTGAGAGCTCTGAGGGTCACTGTGTTTGTAGTGAGAGCTCTGGGGGTCACTGTGTTTGTAGTGAGAGCTCTGAGGGTCACTGTGTTTGTAGAGAGAGTCTGAGGGTCACTGTGTTTGTAGTGAGAGCTCTGGGGGTCACTGTGTTTGTAGTGGTAGCTCTGGGGGTCACTGTGTTTGTGGTGAGAGCTCTGAGGGTCACTGTGTTTGTAGTGAGAGCTCTGAGGGTCACTGTGTTTGTAGTGATAGCTCTGAGGATCACTGTGTTTATAGTGAGAGCTATGAGGGTCACTGTGTTTGTAGTGAGAGCTCTGAGGGTCACTGTGTTTGTATTGACAGCTCTGGGGGTCACTGTGTTTGTAGTGATAGCTCTGAGGGTCACTGTGTTTGTAGTGATAGCTCTGGGGTTCACTGTGTTTGTAGTGATAGCTCCGAGGGTAACTGTGTTTGTAGTGAGAGCTCTGAGGGTCACTGTGTTTGTAGTGAGAGCTCTGGGGGTCACTGTGTTTGTAGTGAGAGCTCTGAGGGTCACTGTGTTTATAGTGAGAGCTATGAGGGTCACTGTGTTTGTAGTGAAAGTCTGGGGGTCACTGTGTTTGTAGTGAGAGCTCTGAGGGTCACTGTGTTTGTAGTGAGAGCTCTGAGGGTCATTGTGTTTGTAGTGAGAGCTCTGGGGATCACTGTGTTTGTAGTGAGAGTCTGAGGGTCACTGTGTTTGTAGTGAGAGCTCTGAGGGTCACTGTGTTTGTAGTGAGTGCTCTGGGGGTCACTGTGTTTGTAGTGAGTGCTCTGGGGGTCACTGTGTTTGTAGTGAGAGCTCTGAGGGTCACTGTGTTTGTAGTGATAGCTCTGAGGGTCACTGTGTTTGTAGTGAGAGTCTGAGGGTCACTGAGTCTGTAGTGAGAGCTCTGAGGGTCACTGTGTTTATAGTGATAGCTCTGAGGGTCACTGTGTTTGTAGTGAGAGTCGGGGGGGTCACTGTGTTTGTAGTGAGAGTCTGGGGGTCATTGTGTTTGTAGTGAGAGTCTGGGGCTCACTGTGTTTGTAGTGAGAGTCTGGGGGTCATTGTATGTGTAGAGAGAGTCTGAGGGTCACTGTGTTTGTAGTGAGAGTCTGGGGGTCACTGTGTTTGTAGTGAGAGCTCTGGGGGTCACTGTATGTGTAGTGAGAGCTCTGGGGGTCACTGTGTTTGTAGTGATAGTCTGGGGGTCACTGTGTTTGTAGTGAGAGTCTGGGGGTCACTGTATGTGTAGTGAGAGCTCTGAGGGTCACTGTATGTGTTGTGAGAATCTGGGGGTCACTATGTTTGTAGTGAGAGCTCTGAGGGTCACTGTGTTTGTAGTGAGAGCTCTGGGGGTCACTGTGTTTGTAGTGAGAGCTCTGGGGGTCACTGTGTTTGTAGTGAGAGCTCTAGGGGTCACTGTGTTTGTAGTGATAGCTCTGGGGGTCACTGTGTTTGTAGTGAGAGCTCTGGGGGTCACTGTGTTTGTAGTGAGAGCTCTGAGGGTCACTGTGTTTGTAGTGACAGCTCTGGGGGTCACTGTGTTTGTAGTGATAGCTCTGAGGGTCACTGTGTTTGTAGTGATAGCTCTGGGGTTCACTGTGTTTGTAGTGATAGCTCCGAGGGTAACTGTGTTTGTAGTGAGAGCTCTGAGGGTCACTGTGTTTGTAGTGAGAGCTCTGGGGGTCACTGTGTTTGTAGTGAGAGCTCCGAGGGTCACTGTCTTTGTAGTGAAAGCTCTGGGGGTCACTGTGTTTGTAGTGATAGCTCTGAGGGTCACTGTGTTTATAGTGATAGCTCTGGGGTTCACTGTGTTTGTAGTGATAGCTCCGAGGGTAACTGTGTTTGTAGTGAGAGCTCTGAGGGTCACTGTGTTTGTAGTGAGAGCTCTGGGGGTCACTGTGTTTGTAGTGAGAGCTCTGAGGGTCACTGTGTTTATAGTGAGAGCTATGAGGGTCACTGTGTTTGTAGTGAGAGTCTGGGGGTCACTGTGTTTGTAGTGATAGCTCTGGGGTTCACTGTGTTTGTAGTGATAGCTCCGAGGGTCACTGTATGTGTAGTGAGAGCTCTGAGGGTCACTGTATGTGTTGTGAGAATCTGGGGGTCACTATGTTTGTAGTGAGAGCTCTGAGGGTCACTGTGTTTGTAGTGAGAGCTCTGGGGGTCACTGTGTTTGTAGTGAGAGCTCTGGGGGTCACTGTGTTTGTAGTGAGAGCTCTAGGGGTCACTGTGTTTGTAGTGAGTGCTCTGGGGGTCACTGTGTTTGTAGTGAGAGCTCTGAGGGTCACTGTGTTTGTAGTGACAGCTCTGGGGGTCACTGTGTTTGTAGTGATAGCTCTGAGGGTCACTGTGTTTGTAGTGATAGCTCTGGGGTTCACTGTGTTTGTAGTGATAGCTCCGAGGGTAACTGTGTTTGTAGTGAGAGCTCCGAGGGTCACTGTGTTTGTAGTGAGAGCTCTGGGGGTCACTGTGTTTGTAGTGAGAGCTCCGAGGGTCACTGTGTTTGTAGTGACAGCTCTGGGGGTCACTGTGTTTGTAGTGATAGCTCTGAGGGTCACTGTGTTTGTAGTGATAGCTCTGGGGTTCACTGTGTTTGTAGTGATAGCTCCGAGGGTAACTGTGTTTGTAGTGAGAGCTCTGAGGGTCACTGTGTTTGTAGTGAGAGCTCTGGGGGTCACTGTGTTTGTAGTGAGAGCTCCGAGGGTCACTGTGTTTGTAGTGACAGCTCTGGGGGTCACTGTGTTTGTAGTGATAGCTCTGAGGGTCACTGTGTTTATAGTGATAGCTCTGGGGTTCACTGTGTTTGTAGTGATAGCTCCGAGGGTAACTGTGTTTGTAGTGAGAGCTCTGAGGGTCACTGTGTTTGTAGTGAGAGCTCTGGGGGTCACTGTGTTTGTAGTGAGAGCTCTGAGGGTCACTGTGTTTATAGTGAGAGCTATGAGGGTCACTGTGTTTGTAGTGAGAGTCTGGGGGTCACTGTGTTTGTAGTGAGAGCTCTGGGGGTCACTGTGTTTGTAGTGATAGCTCTGGGGTTCACTGTGTTTGTAGTGATAGCTCCGAGGGTAACTGTGTTTGTAGTGAGAGCTCTGAGGGTCATTGTGTTTGTAGTGATAGCTCTGAGGGTCACTGAGTTTGTAGTGAGAGCTCTGGGGGTCACTGTGTTTGTAGTGAGAGTCTGAGGGTCACTGTGTTTGTAGTGAGAGCTCTGAGGGTCACTGTGTTTGTAGTGAGTGCTCTGGGGGTCACTGTGTTTGTAGTGAGTGCTCTGGGGGTCACTGTGTTTGTAGTGAGAGCTCTGAGGGTCACTGTGTTTGTAGTGATAGCTCTGAGGGTCACTGTGTTTGTAGTGAGAGTCTGAGGGTCACTGAGTCTGTAGTGAGAGCTCTGAGGGTCACTGTGTTTATAGTGATAGCTCTGAGGGTCACTGTGTTTGTAGTGAGAGTCGGGGGGGTCACTGTGTTTGTAGTGAGAGTCTGGGGGTCATTGTATGTGTAGAGAGAGTCTGAGGGTCACTGTGTTTGTAGTGAGAGTCTGGGGCTCACTGTGTTTGTAGTGAGAGTCTGGTGGTCATTGTATGTGTAGAGAGAGTCTGAGGGTCACTGTGTTTGTAGTGAGAGTCTGGGGGTCACTGTGTTTGTAGTGAGAGCTCTGGGGGTCACTGTATGTGTAGTGAGAGCTCTGGGGGTCACTGTGTTTGTAGTGATAGTCTGGGGGTCACTGTGTTTGTAGTGAGAGTCTGGGGGTCACTGTATGTGTAGTGAGAGCTCTGAGGGTCACTGTGTTTGTAGTGAGAGCTATGAGGGTCACTGTATGTGTTGTGAGAATCTGGGGGTCACTATGTTTGTAGTGAGAGCTCTGAGGGTCACTGTGTTTGTAGTGAGAGCTCTGGGGGTCACTGTGTTTGTAGTGAGAGCTCTGGGGGTCACTGTGTTTGTAGTGAGAGCTCTAGGGGTCACTGTGTTTGTAGTGATAGCTCTGGGGGTCACTGTGTTTGTAGTGAGAGCTCTGGGGGTCACTGTGTTTGTAGTGACAGCTCTGGGGGTCACTGTGTTTGTAGTGATAGCTCTGAGGGTCACTGTGTTTGTAGTGATAGCTCTGGGGTTCACTGTGTTTGTAGTGATAGCTCCGAGGGTAACTGTGTTTGTAGTGAGAGCTCTGAGGGTCACTGTGTTTGTAGTGAGAGCTCTGGGGGTCACTGTGTTTGTAGTGAGAGCTCCGAGGGTCACTGTGTTTGTAGTGACAGCTCTGGGGGTCACTGTGTTTGTAGTGATAGCTCTGAGGGTCACTGTGTTTGTAGTGATAGCTCTGGGGTTCACTGTGTTTGTAGTGATAGCTCCGAGGGTAACTGTGTTTGTAGTGAGAGCTCTGAGGGTCACTGTGTTTGTAGTGAGAGCTCTGGGGGTCACTGTGTTTGTAGTGAGAGCTCTGAGGGTCACTGTGTTTATAGTGAGAGCTATGAGGGTCACTGTGTTTGTAGTGAGAGTCTGGGGGTCACTGTGTTTGTAGTGAGAGCTCTGGGGGTCACTGTGTTTGTAGTGGTAGCTCTGGGGGTCACTGTGTTTGTGGTGAGAGCTCTGGGGTTCACTGTGTTTGTAGTGATAGCTCCGAGGGTAACTGTGTTTGTAGTGAGAGCTCTGAGGGTCACTGTATTTGTAGTGAGAGCTCTGGGGGTCACTGTGTTTGTAGTGAGAGCTCTGAGGGTCACTGTGTTTATAGTGAGAGCTATGAGGGTCACTGTGTTTGTAGTGAGAGTCTGGGGGTCACTGTGTTTGTAGTGAGAGCTCTGAGGGTCATTGTGTTTGTAGTGATAGCTCTGAGGGTCACTGAGTTTGTAGTGAGAGCTCTGGGGGTCACTGTGTTTGTAGTGAGAGTCTGAGGGTCACTGTGTTTGTAGTGAGAGCTCTGAGGGTCACTGTGTTTGTAGTGAGAGCTCTGAGGGTCACTGTGTTTGTAGTGAGAGCTCTGGGGGTCACTGTGTTTGTAGTGAGAGCTCTGAAGGTCACTGTGTTTGTAGTGATAGCTCTGAGGGTCACTGTGTTTGTAGTGAGAGTCTGAGGGTCACTGAGTCTGTAGTGATAGCTCTGGGGGTCACTGTGCTTGTAGTGAGAGCTCTTAGGGTCACTGTGTTTGTAGTGATAGTCTGGGGGTCACTGTGTTTGTAGTGATAGCTCTGGGGGTCACTGTGTTTGTAGTGATAGTCTGGGGGTCACTGTGTTTGTAGTGAGAGTCTGGGGGTCACTGTATGTGTAGTGAGAGCTCTGGGGGTCACTGTATGTGTTGTGAGAATCTGGGGGTCACTATGTTTGTAGTGAGAGCTCTGATGGTCACTGTGTTTGTAGTGAGAGCTCTGGGGGTCACTGTGTTTGTAGTGAGAGCTCTGGGGGTCACTGTGTTTGTAGTGAGAGCTCTGGGGGTCATTGTATGTGTAGAGAGAGTCTGAGGGTCACTGTGTTTGTAGTGAGGGCTCTAGGGGTCACTGTGTTTGTAGTGATAGCTCTGGGGGTCACTGTGTTTGTAGTGAGAGCTCTGGGGGTCACTGTGTTTGTAGTGAGAGCTCTGAGGGTCACTGTGTTTGTAGTGATAGCTCTGAGGGTCACTGTGTTTGTAGTGAGAGCTCTGGGGGTCACTTTGTTTGTAGTGATAGCTCTGGGGGTCACTGTGTTTGTAGTGAGAGCTCTGAGGGTCCCTGAGTTTGTAGTGAGAGCTCTGGGGGTCACTTTGTTTGTAGTGATAGCTCTGGGGGTCACTGTGTTTGTAGTGATAGCTCTGAGGGTAACTGTGTTTGTAGTGATAGCTCTGAGGGTCACTGTGTTTGTAGTGAGAGCTCTGGGGTTCATTGTGTTTGTAGTGAGAGCTCTGAGGGTCACTGTGTTTGTAGTGATAGCTCTGAGGGTCACTGTGTTTGTAGTGAGAGCTCTGAGGGTCCCTGAGTTTGTAGTGAGAGCTCTGAGGGTCACTGTGTTTGTAGTGAGAGCTCTGAGGGTCACTGTGTTTGTAGTGAGAGCTCTGGGGGTCACTGTGTTTGTAGTGAGAGCTCTGGGGGTCACTGTGTTTGTAGTGAGAGCTCTGAGGGTCACTGTGTTTGTAGTGATAGCTCTGGGGGTCACTGTGTTTGTAGTGAGAGCTCTGAGGGTCACTGTGTTTGTAGTGAGAGTCTGAGGGTCACTGTGTTTCTTGTGAGAGCTCTGAGGGTCACTGTGTTTGTAGTGATAGTCTGGGGGTCACTGTGTTTGTAGTGAGAGCTCTGAGGGTCACTGTGTTTGTAGTGATAGCTCTGAGGGTCACTGTGTTTGTAGTGAGAGCTCTGAGGGTCCCTGTGTTTGTAGTGAGAGCTCTGGGGGTCACTGTGTTTGTAGTGAGAGCTCTGGGGGTCACTGTGTTTGTAGTGAGAGTCTGAGGGTCACTGTGTTTGTTGTGAGAGCTCTGAGGGTCACTGTGTTTGTAGTGATAGCTCTGAGGGTCACTGTGTTTGTAGTGAGAGCTCTGGGGGTCACTGTGTTTGTAGTGAGAGCTCTGAGGGTCACTGTGTTTGTAGTGAGAGCTCTGAGTGTCACTGTGTTTGTAGTGATAGCTCTGAGGGTCACTGTGTTTGTAGTGAGAGCTCTGAGGGTCCCTGTGTTTGTAGTGAGAGCTCTGGGGGTCACTGTGTTTGTAGTGAGAGCTCTGGGGGTCACTGTGTTTGTAGTGAGAGTCTGAGGGTCACTGTGTTTGTTGTGAGAGCTCTGAGGGTCACTGTGTTTGTAGTGATAGCTCTGAGGGTCACTGTGTTTGTAGTGAGAGCTCTGAGGGTCACTGTGTTTGTAGTGAGAGCTCTGGGGGTTACTGTGTTTGTAGTGAGAGCTCTGAGGGTTCCTGTGTTTGTAGTGATAGCTCTGGGGGTCACTGTGTTTGTAGTGAGAGCTCTGAGGGTCACTGTGTTTGTAGTGAGAGCTCTGGGGGTCACTGTGTTTGTAGTGAGAGCTCTGAGGGTCACTGTGTTTGTAGTGAGAGCTCTGAGGGTCACTGTGTTTGTAGTGAGAGCTCTGGGGGTCACTGTGTTTGTAGTGATGGCTCTGAGGGTTCCTGTGTTTGTAGTGAGAGTCTGGGGGTCACTGTGTTTGTAGTGATAGCTCTGGGGGTCACTGTGTTTGTAGTGAGAGTCTGGGGGTCACTGTGTTTGTAGTGAGAGCTCTGGGGGCCATTGTGTTTTAGGTGGAGATGATATTAGATGGATCTTCTCTGAGTTTTGAGCAGTGATGGGAATCGGCCTCGTTCAGCTCAGCGGTCATTATTTGTCGTATGTAGGACAGATTTACAGAATTTTGTGTGTAAAATTTCAGCTAGTTGTTCATCCCGTTGTGTCCACTTTTGGTGTGTAAGTGATCCCCAGACCTCACCACTCTACAGCAGAATAGGTTCAGTCACTGACTCATAGAATTTGAGGCAGATTAGAAATGGGATTTGGATGAGTTTGTTTTCTGATGGTGTAGAATGTCCTGCATGCTCCCTCTGTCAGCTCATGTGCTCTGTACCCTCCCCCCCTTCAGGCAGGACGGTCATTCTCTCCACCCACCACATGGATGAAGCTGATCTTCTCAGTGACCGAGTTGCAATTATATCTAAAGGTCAACTGCACTGCTGCGGTTCTCCTCTCTTCCTGAAGAACTGCTTCGGTGTTGGATTTTACCTCACGCTCGTCCGCCAGATTAAAGACGTACGCAAGAAAGAGGTGAAGTGTTTTACACAGACTCTATAGATCCAGGCAGTCTATTTGTTTTTCAGCATTAAACACTTAGTAAACATTTTTATTTTCTTTGTTCTGCAGAATGAGTGTGACTGTGCGTCTGAATGCTCGTGTGTGTGTTCCACCTGCACCAGGTATAAGGAGGAGAGTCAGGCACAGCACGTGGACAGAAGCCTGGATGGTTAGCATGCTAATCATCTCTTATGGATATTTTTGCCCCCTGTTAGTAAAATAAGAACAGTTTCGTTATTACATGGTTTCATTTTTCTGACTTCTTTATTAGGAGATGTGGAGAACATCACCAGTCTGATCCACTACCACATTCCTGAGGCGAGGCTGATTGAGGTGATCGGTCAGGAGCTCACGTACCTGCTGCCCAATAAAGGCTTTAAACACCGTTCCTACGCAAGTCTGTTCCGGGAGCTGGAGGAGACCCTCGGAGACATGGGACTGAGCAGCTTCGGCATTTCAGACACCTCACTGGAGGAGGTGTGTTCCATCTTCTGCACACTGCAGCAGGGTTCTGAGGAATTTAATCATAGTTACAGAGTTACAACAGGGTGAAGTTACTGTGATGAAGGAACATGAAGTGACCTCGTCTTCTCTCTCAGATCTTCCTGAAGGTTACTGCAGACGGCGAGGCGGCTAACAGCAGCGTGAACCCAGGTGAACATTCCCACTGATCCCAGTCCCACTGTCTCAGTACCAATGCTCCCAATCTCACTGTCTCAGTCCCACTGTCTCAGTCCCACTGTCCCAGTTCCAATGCTCCCAATCTCACTGTCTCAGTCCCACTGTCCCAGTTCCAATGCTCCCAATCTCACTGTCTCAGTCCCACTGTCTTAGTCCCATTTCTCCCAGTCCCCCTGTCTCAGTTGCACTATCCCTGTCCCACTGCTCCTAGTCCCACTGTCCCTGTCCCAGTCCCACTGCTCCCAGTCCCACTGCTCCCAGTCTCACTGTCTCAGTCCCAATGCTCCCAATCTCACTCTTAGTCCCACTGTCCCAGTCCCACTGTCTCAGTCCCACTGTGTTATTCCCACTGCTCAAAGTCCCACTGCCCCAGTCCCACTGTCTTAGTCCCACTATCCCTGTCCCACTGCTCCCAGTCCCACTGTCCCAGCCCCAGTGCTCCTAGTCCCACTGTCCCTGTCCCATTCCCACTGCTCCCATTCCCACTGTCCCAGTCCCGCTATCCCGGTCCCTCTGCTCCCAGCCCCACTGATCCCAGTCCCACTGCTCCCAGTCCTACTGCTCCCAATCTCACTGTTTCAGTCCCACTGTCCCAGTCTCTAGGTCTCAGTCCCACTGTGTCAGTCCCACTGTCTCATTCCCACTGCTCCCAATCTCACTGTGTCAGTCCCACTGCTCCCAATCTCACTGTCTCAGTCCCACTGTCCCAGTCCCACTGTCTTAGTCCTGCTGTCCCAGTCCCACTGCTCCCAGTCCCACTGCTCCTATTCCCACTGTCTCAGTCCCACTGTCCTGGTCCGACTGCTCCAAGTCCCACTGTCTCATTCCCACTGCTCCCAGTCTCACTGTGTCAGTCCCACTGTCTTTGTCCCACTGTCCCAGTCCCACTGCTCCCAGTCCCACTGCTCCCATTCCCACTGTCTCAGTCCCACTGCTCGAAATCTCACTGTCTCACTCCCACTGCTCCCAATCTCACTGTCTCAGTCCCACTGCTCCCAATATCACTGTCCCGGTCCCACTGCTCCCAGTCCCATTGTCTCATTCCCACTGCTCC
Source organism: Hemibagrus wyckioides (assembly GCF_019097595.1). NCBI lineage: Eukaryota > Metazoa > Chordata > Actinopteri > Siluriformes > Bagridae > Hemibagrus > Hemibagrus wyckioides. The sequence goes on along the minus strand of NC_080729.1, from coordinate 21,797,356 downwards.
CAGTCCCACTGTCTGGGTCCCACTTCTCCCAGTCCCACTGTCCTGGTCCCACTGCTCCCATTCCCACTGTCTCAGTTCCACTGTCTCAGTCCCACTGCTGCCAATCTCAGTCTCAGTCCCACTGTCCCAGTCTCACTGTCTCAGTCCCACTGCTCCCAATCTCAGTCTCAGTCCCACTGTCCCTGTCCCACTGCTCCCAGTCTTACTGCTCCCAGTCTCACTGTCTCATTCCCACTGCTCCCAGTCTCACTGTGTCAGTCCCACTGCTCCCAATCTCACTGTCCCAGTCCCACTGTCTCAGTCCCACTGTCTCAGTCCCACTGCTCCCAGTCCAACTGTCCCACTGTCCCGGTCCCACTGCTCCCAGTCCCACTGTCTCAATCCCACTGTCCTGGTCCCACTGCTCCCATTCCCACTGTCTCAGTTCCACTGTCTCAGTCCCACTGCTCCCAATCTCAGTCTCAGTCCCACTGTCTCAGTCCCACTGTCTCAATCCCACTGCTCCCAATCTCACTGTCTCAGTCCCACTGTCCCTGTCCCACTGCTCCCAGTCTTACAGCTCCCAGTATCTCTGTCTCATTCCCACTGCTCCCAGTCTCACTGTCAGTCCCACTGCTCCCAATCTCACTGTCCCAGTCCCACTGTCTCAGTCCCACTGCTCCAAGTCCCACTGCCTCAGTCCCACTGCTCCCAGTCCAACTGTCTCACTGTCCCACTGTGTCAGTCCCACTGCTCCCAATCTCACTGTCCCAGTCCCACTGTCTCAGTCCCACTGCTCCAAGTCCCACTGTCTCAGTCCCACTGTCCTGGTCCCACTGCTCCCATTCCCACTGTCTCAGTTCCACTGTCTCAGTCCCACTGCTCCCAATCTCAGTCTCAGTTCCACTGTCCCAGTCTCACTGTCTCAGTCCCACTGCTCCCAGTCTCATTGTGTCAGTCTCACTCCTACCAATCTCACTGTCTCAGTCCCACTGTCCCAGTCCCACTGTCTTAGTCCCACTGTCCCAGTCTGACTGCTCCCAGTCCCACTGCTCCCATTCCCACTGTCTCAGTTCCACTGTCTCAGTCCCACTGCTCCCAATCTCACTGTCTCAGACTCACTGTCCCAGTCTCACTGTCTCAGTCCCACTGCTCCAAGTCCCACTGCACCCAGTCCCACTGCTCCCAGTCTCACTGTCTCAGTCCCACTGTCTCAGTCCCACTGTCTCATTCCCACTGCTCCCAGTCTCACTGTGTCAGTCCCACCATCCCACTCCGACTGTCTTAGTCCCACTGTCCCAGTCCCACTGTCTCAGTCCCACTGTCTCAGTCCCACTGTCCCAGTCCCACTGTCTCAGTCCCACTGCTCCAAGTCCTACTGTCCCACTCCCACTGTCTTAGTCCCACTGTCCCAGTCCCACTGTCCCACTCCCACTGTCTTAGTCCCACTGTCCCAGTCCCACTATCCCTGTCCCACTGTCCCAGTCCCACTGCTCCCAGTCCCACTGTTCCCAGTCCCACTGTCCCAGTGTGGTGTTTGTGTTGTGTGTGTGTTGTGTTTGTGTGTGTGTTGTGTTTGTGTGTGTGTGTGGAATTTGGTGTTTATGTGTGTGTTCTTCGTGTGTAACTGTGTGTATGTTGTGTTTATGTGTGTGTTGTGTGTGTGTGGTATTTGGTGTTTGTGTGTGTTATTTGTGTGTAACTGTGTGTGTGTGTTGTGTTTATGTGTGCTTTGTTTGTGTGTTCTTGGTGTGTAACTGTGTTTGTGTTGTGTTTATGTGTGTGTTGTGTTTGTGTGTGTTCTTGGTGTGTAACTGTGTGTGTTGTGTGTGTGTGTTTATGTGTGTGTTGTGTTGTGTTTGTGGTATTTGGTGTTTATCTGTGTGTTCTTGGTGTGTAACTGTGTGTGTTGTGTGTGTGTGTGTTTATGTGTGTGTTGTGTTGTGTGTGTGGTATTTGGTGTTTATGTGTGTGTTCTTGGTGTGTAACTGTGTGTGTTGTGTTGTGTGTGTGGTATTTGGTGTTTATGTGTGTGTTCTTGGTGTGTAACTGTGTTGTGTGTGTTTATGTGTGTGTTGTGTTGTGTGTGTGGTATTTGGTGTTTATGTGTGAGTTCTTGGTGTGTAACTGTGTGTTGTGTGTGTTGTGTTGTGTGTGTGGTATTTGGTGTTTATGTGTGTGTTCTTGGTGTGTAACTGTGTGTTGTGTGTGTTTATGTGTGTGTTGTGTTGTGTGTGTGGTATTTGGTGTTTATGTGTGTGTTCTTGGTGTGTAACTGTGTGTGTTGTGTGTGTTTATGTGTGTGTTGTGTGTGTGGTATTTGGTGTTTGTGTGTGTGTTCTTGGTGTAACTGTGTGTGTGTTGTATCTGGTGGTGTTCCTCAGAGCAGTGGATGTTGCAGCGAAGAAAAAACAGCAGCAGCTTGTTGAGAGACACGGAGAAATCTGTGGCTCCTGAAGGTGATAAAGCATGCTGATAAGCTAGCGCTTAGCATTTAAGCGTCATGTGCTGATGCATTTTATTAGCACAGAAACCAGCATTAATCCCGGGTTTGCCTTTGCTAGAACTTCCATTAGAGTTTTGAAAGTGAAGTTCTTGAGATGTTCTCCTTTTGTCCACTTCAGAAGAGAACGGTGTGCAGGAGACGGGCGTGGTGACGGGTGGAGACTCGGACTGCAGAGCAGGTAAAGCCTCCAGACAGGTTAAAGGGTTCAGTCTGCTGATGAAGCAGTTTCACGCTTTACTGGTGAAGAGGTTTCATCATGCCACACGAAGCTCCAAGGACTTTCTTGCTCAGGTGACATAAACACCCACCTGTCTCACTTAGATACACCCTCCTCTCTCACTTGGTCACGCCCACCTGTCTCACTCAGACACCCCTACCTGTATCACTTAGACACGCCCACCTGTCTCACCCAGGCATGCCCACCTGTCTCATTTAGTCATGCCCACCTGTCTCACTCAGACATGCCCACCTGTCTCACTCAGACACTCCCTCCTGTCTCACTCAAACACACCCACCTGTCTCACTCAGACATGCACACCTGTCTCACTCAGCCACACTTACCTGTCTCACTCAGACATGCTCACCTGTCTCACTCAGGCACACTTACCTGTCTCACTCAGACATGCTCACCTGTCTTACTCAGACACACTTACCTGTCTCACTCAGACATGCTCACCTGTCTCACTCAGACATACTCACCTGTCTCACTCAGACATGCTCACCTGTCTCACTCAGACATACTCACCTGTCTCACTCAGACATGCTCACCTGTCTCACTCAGACATACTCACCTGTCTCACTCAGACATGCTCACCTGTCTCACTCAGACATACTCACCTGTCTCACTCAGACATGCTCACCTGTCTCACTCAGACATGCTCACCTGTCTCACTCAGACACACTTACCTGTCTCACTCAGACATGCTCACCTGTCTCACTCAGACATGCTCACCTGTCTCACTCAGACATGCTCACCTGTCTCACTCAGGCACACCCACCTGTCTCAATCAGACATGCTCACCTGTCTTACTCAGACACACTTACCTGTCTCACTCAGACACGCTCACCTGTCTCACTCAGACATACTCACCTGTCTCACTCAGACATGCTCACCTGTCTCACTCAGACATGCTCACCTGTCTCACTCAGACACACTTACCTGTCTCACTCAGACATGCTCACCTGTCTCACTCAGACATGCTCACCTGTCTCACTCAGGCACACCCACCTGTCTCACTCAGACATGCTCACCTGTCTCACTCAGACACACTTACCTGTCTCACTCAGACATGCTCACCTGTCTCACTCAGACACACTTACCTGTCTCACTCAGACATGCTCACCTGTCTCACTCAGACACACTTACCTGTCTCACTCAGACATGCTCACCTGTCTCACTCAGGCACACCCACCTGTCTCAATAAGACACAACCACTTGTCTCATTCAGATATGCCCACCTGTCTCACTAAGACATGCCCACCTGTCTCACTAGGACATGCCCACCAGGATTTATTACGATCAGATATTTAAATTTTCATCCTTGACGTGTGTCTGTGTCTGTGTCTGTGTCTGTGTGTGTGTGTGTGTGTAGATTGTTCTGCCAGCAAGCTTTGTGCTAGTTGCTCTGTTCTTCACGCTAATCGTTCCTCCGTTTGGGGAGTACCCGAGTCTAACGCTCACACCATGGATGTATGGTCAGCAGTACACATTCTTAAGGTCAGTGCAGCTTTACTCTGCTTTAGATCTGGACTCTTCATTAGCGTTGTAGTGAGATTTCATTATAATTTGCACTTTTCAGTAACGAGCGTCCGTCACATCCCGCCATGAGACACTTCATCTACACCCTGCTCAGAGACCCGGGCATGGGGACACGCTGCATGAAGGACCAGCCACTAGAGTGAGACGTGCCACACTACACCCGCAGTCATTAGCTTCAAAATGGCGCTTGCAATTCTACTCTAACAATTCTACACTTCTCTACATCTCTATAACAATTCTACACCTCTCTTCATCTCTATAACAGTTCTACACCTCTCTTCACCTCTATAACAGTTCTCCACCTCTCTTCACCTCTATAATAGTTCTACACCTCTCTTCACCTCTATAACAGTTCTACACCTCTCTTCATGTCTAACCATTCTACACCTCTCTTCATCTCTATAACAATTCTACACCTCTCTACATCTCTATAACAATTCTACACCTCTCTTCACCTCTATAACAGTTCTACACCTCTCTTCATGTCTAACCATTCTACACCTCTCTTCATCTCTATAACAATTCTACAACTCTCTACATCTCTTACAATTCTACACCTCTCTTCACCTCTATAACAGTTTTACACCTCTCTTCATGTCTGACCATTCTACACCTCTCTTCATCTCTATAACAATTCTACATGTCTCTATATCTCTATAACAATTCTACACCTCTCTTCACCTCTATAACAGTTCTACACCTCTCTTCATGTCTAACCATTCTACACCTCTCTGCATCTCTATAGCAATTCTGCAACTCTCTACATCTCTTACAATTCTACACCTCTCTACATCTCTAACATTTCTACACCTCTCTACATCTCTAACAATTCTACACCCCTCTACATCTCTATAACAATTCTACATTTCTCTTCATCTCTATAACTATTCTACACCTCTCTACATCTCTATAACAATTCTACACCTCTCTGTATCTCTGTAACAATTCTACACTTCTCTACATCTCTATAACAATTCTACACTTCTCTACATCTCTATAACTATTCTACACCTCTCTTCACCTCTATAACAATTCTACACTTTTCTTCATCTCTATGACAATTCTGCGCCTCTCTTCATCTCTATGACAATTCTACACCTCTCTTCATCTATAACAATTCTTCACTTCTTTACATCTCTAATAATTGTACACCTCTCTACATCTCTATAACAATTATACATACACACCTCTCTACATCTCTATAGCAATTCTACACCTCTCTACATTTCTTACAATTCTACACCTCTCTACATCTCTTACAATTCTATACCTCACTACATCTCTTACAACTCTACATCTCTATAGCAATTCTACACCTCTCTACATCTCAAACAATTGTACACCTCTTTGTCTTTATAGCAATTCTACATCTCTCTACATCTCTTACAGTTCTCTACATCTCTTACAATTCTCTACATCTCTATAGCAATTCTACACCTCTCTACATCTCTTACAATTCTACACCTCTCTACATCTCTAACATTTCTACACCCCTCTACATTTCTATAACAATTCTACATTTCTCTTCATCTCTATAACTATTCTACACCTCTCTACATCTCTAACAATTCTACACTTCTTTACATCTCTAACAATTATACACCTCTCTACATCTCTATAACAATTATACATATACACCTCTCTACATCTCTATAGCAATTCTAAACCTCTCTACATTTCTTACAATTCTACAACTCTCTACATCTCTAACAATTCTACACCTCTCTACACGTCTTACAACTCTACACCTCTCTGTCTCTATAGCAATTCTACATCTCTCTACATCTCAAACAATTGTACACCTCTCTACATCTCAAACAATTCTACACCTCTCTACATCTCTTACAATTCTACACCTCTCTATGTCTCTATAGCAATTCTACACCTCTCTACATCTCTATAGCAATTCTACATCTCTCTAAATCTCTTACAATTCTCTACATCTCTATAGCAATTCTACACCTCTCTACATCTCTATAGCAATTCTACAACTCTCTACATCTCTTACAATTCTACACCCCTGTACATCTCTATAACAATTCTACACCTCTCTACATCTCTATAGCAATTCTACAACTCTCTACATCTCTTACAATTCTACACCCCTGTACATCTCTATAACAATTCTACACCTCTCTACATCTCTAACAATTCTACACCTCTCTTCATCTCTATAAATATTCTACACCTCTCTGCATCTCTGTAACAATTCTACACTTCTCTACATCTCTATAACAATTCTACACCTCTCTACATCTCTATAACAATTCTACACCTCTCTACATCTCTATAACAATTCTACACCTCTCTGCATCTCTGTAACAATTCTACACTTCTCTACATCTCTATAACAATTCTACACCTCTCTACATCTCTATAACAATTCTACACTTTTCTGCATCTCTATAACAATTCTACCATTCTCTTCATCTCTATAACAATTCTACACCTCTCTTCATGTCTAACAATTCTACACCTCTCTACATCTCTAGAAAAATTCTACACCTCTCTACATCTCTAGAACAATTCTATACCTTTCTACATCTTTATAACAATTCTACACCTCTATATCTTTATAACAATTCTACACCTCTATTCATCTTTATAACAATTCTATACCTCTTTAATTCTGATGTGGTCTTAGAGAATAATTGCCAGCACTGTCTAACTTATGAGTATGCTAGCATTGTTTAGTGTATGTGTGTGTGTGTGTAGGAATTTGCCATGTGGCAATATTACAACAGATTGGGAAGTTCCCCCAGTTTCTCCGGTGATCAGTAACATCTTACTGAGCCCTGAGTGGACGGAGCGAAACCCCTCCCCTTCCTGTCAGTGCAGTACCAATCAGAAGCTCACAATGCTACCTGTCTGTCAAATTGGAGCAGGAGGACTGCCTCCACGCCAGGTAAGACAACAGCTGCAGGGCTGAAATGATTCACATCAAAAATAGACTGCACTGGCTCCTCCCCTCTGATAACCCCGCCCCTTCCACTGAATAGGCTGCAACCATTCAAGTGTGTGTTCACTGTAAAGGCGTGGGATGTTCCACGCTTTGGTGTGCTTACCATGTTGGGTGTTTTATCTACAGAGAAAAGAAGCGACAGGAGACATTTTGCTGGACCTGACAGACAGGAACATGTCGGATTACCTGGTGAAGACGTATCCCAGTCTCATCAAGACCAGGTGAGCTTCACCACACTCACCTGTATGGTCAGTTTAATGACATCACAGTTCTGACCCTAACCTGAGTGTGTGCTTCTCACCAACAGCCTAAAGAGTAAATATTGGGTGAATGAGCAGAGGTAACATGTTTATAACACTTTTACTCCAGCTAATCTGCTTCAAATGCTTTTCTACATAAACAGACGACTTCCTGTTCTCAGGTACGGTGGTCTGTCTGTGGGAGGACAACTTCCTGTTCTGGATGTGGATCCTGTGAACATACAGAATGTCCTCCATCAGCTTGGAAACATGATGAACATCACCGGGGTAGGCATCCTACTGAGGCACCCTACTGAGGCACTCTACTGAGACACTCTACTGAGACACCCTATAGTGACACCCTACTGAGGCACACTTTAGAGGCACACTAAAGAGGCACACTACAGAGGTGCCCTACTGAGGCACCCTACTGAGGCACACTACAGAGGCACATTACTGATGCACCCTAAAGAGGCACAATACAGAGGTGCCCTACTGAGGCACCCTAGTGAGGCAACCTACAGTGGCACCCTAAAGAGGCACACTACAGAGGCAAAATACAGAGGCACACACCAAAGGTGCCCTAGTGAGGCACCCTAAAGGGGCACACTACAGAGGCACACTACTGAGGCACCCTAAAGAGGTACACTACAGAGACACCCTACTGAGGCACTCTTTAGAGGCACCCTACTGAGGCACACTACAGAGGCACTCTACTGAGGCAAAATACAGAGGCACCAAAGTGAGACACAATACAGAGGCACCCTGCTGAGGCACCCTAAAGAGGCCATTACGGAGGCACACTACAGAGGCACCCTAAAGATGCACATTACAGAGGCACCCTAATGATGCACACTACAGAGGCACCTTAGTGAGGCACACTACAGAAGCAAAACATAGAGGCACCCTAGTGAGGCACACTACAGAGGCAAAATACAGAGGCACCTTAAAGAGGCACACTACAGAGGCAAAATACAGAGGCACCCTAGTGAGGCACACTACAGAGGCACACTACAGAGGCACTCTAAAGAGGCACACTACAGAGGCAAAATACAGAGGCACCCTAAAGGGGCACACTACAGAGGCAAAATACAGAGGCACCCTAGTGAGGCACACTACAGAGGCAACCTACAGAGGAACAGTACATACATCAGCTAGATATATTAATCCTTTACGCTTTATAAAAATGGATGTGTGTCATTTAGCACTAAACTCCTCTCTAGGGTCCCTACTCCAGGATGACTCTTAAAGAAATCGGACTTTTCCTGCTCCACATGGAGAGCGAATATAACGTGAAGGTAAACCTTTATCACAGAGCTGATGTGAAATGTTAGAGGTGTTCCAGTATTGCGAGATGTTCACACTCGCCCTTGTTCCCTTGGTTAAGTGCCGTTGTGATGTGTTCTCGATGATGTCACAGGTGTGGTTTAATAATAAAGGCTGGCACGCCATGGTGTCCTTCATGAACGTAGCGAACAACGCCATCCTGCGAGCAAGCCTGCCCTTCCACGCTGATCCGTCTGAGTTCGGCATCACGGTCATCAACCATCCGCTCAACCTGACCAAGGAGCAGCTCTCTGATGTCACAGTGTGGGTGTCTCAGACCAAGCCCGGGCCACGCCCAGGCCACACCCACATCCTCACAGAATTTAATCTAACTCACTGGTCAGATTACTGCAGAAATAACACAAAACTGTTTGGTGTGTGTGTGTGTGTGTGTGTTGAGCAGGTTGACGACATCTGTGGACGCTGTTGTGGCCATTTGCGTGATCTTTGCCATGTCCTTTGTCCCTGCAAGTTTCGTCCTCTACCTCATTCAGGAGCGAGTGACAAAGGCCAAACACCTGCAATTCGTTAGTGGCGTCAGTCCTTTCGTTTACTGGCTCACCAACTTCTTCTGGGATATGGTGATGGCTTCATCATCATCATCTCCATTATCACATGTACTTTAGAGAGATTCCAGAACCTTCTGAGGAAACTGCAGCACCATGGAGCTGAATCTTTTCTCCCTGTGTCTCTGCAGGTGAATTACTCCATCAGCACCGCCATGGTGGTGTCCATCTTCATCGCCTTTGATAAAAAATGCTACACATCACCGAGCAACCTGCCAGCACTTATCTCCCTGCTGAGCTTATATGGGTGACCTTCATCTCCTCCTCCTCCTCCTCCTCGTCTTCTTTCTCCCTCTTCTTCTTCTTCTTCTTCTTCTTCTTCTTCTTCTTCTTCTTCTTCTTCATGTTGTTCTTCTTATTTAACTGTAGCTCAGTTGTTTGAGCTGTTTAGATTTCATTTTATTTTTCTGTTTCTGAATTATTTGAACAATATTTGATTATTGAACTGATTCATGTTATGTTCTAATGATCCAGTGTGGGTTTATTGGACTGGACTGTAATATGTTGATTGTCTCAGGTGGTCAGTGACTCCGATGATGTACCCGATGTCGTATGTGTTCAGCGTTCCCAGCACTGCGTACGTCTCTCTGTCCTGCATTAATCTGTTCATCGGCATCAACAGCAGCGCCATCACCTTCATCCTTGAGCTCTTCGAGAGCAACAGGGTGAACATCTAACTGTTATCTGTGTGTGTGTGTGTGTGTGAGTATATTCTCTAACACACATTGCTCCATGTTTTAGTCTCTGCTCCTGTTTAATGAGGGATTAAAGAAGGTGCTGCTGATTTTCCCTCATTTCTGTTTGGGACGCGGCCTGATCGACTTGGCCATGAACCAGGCAGTGACCGACGTCTACGCCCGATTCGGTGACGCAGCCTCATTTCATTTATGTTGAAGTAAAAGTGTACCATTAATTCTTTATGCCTGAGCTGAGTGTACTGTGTGACGTTTGTGTGTAAAGGTGAGGAGATGGTCCTGGACCCCTTCAGGTGGGACTTTGTGGGGAAATACATTGTGTGTATGGTGCTGGAGGGCTTCATCTACTTCACCTTTACTCTCCTTATACAGTACAGATTCTTCCTCGATCACTGGTGAGGAAGAGCTCCAGAGAGTTCCTTTTATTCCTCTTATATATTGATTTATCACAGGATTTACTTTATTTACGTAATCATCACCAGTTTATCACTTACTGGGGAACATAGGGTCTGTTTACACTGTACTGTGATTAATGGATATAAATATAATGGCGATGGAGGAGATGGGTGTGGTTAATGTGATGGAGGTGATGGGTGTGGTTAATGTGATGGAGGTGATGGGAATAGAGGAGATGGGCATGGTTAATGTGACGGAGGTGATGGGGATAGAGGAGATGGTTGTGGTTAATGTAATGGAGGAGATAGGTGTGGTTAATGTGATGGAGAAGATGGAGATGTTGGAGGAGATGGGTGTGGTTAATGTGATGGAGGTGATGGGTGTGGTTAATGTGATGGAGATGATGGGTGTGGTTAATGTGATGGAGATGATGGGTGTGGTTAATGTGATGGAGGTGATGGGGATAGAGGAGATGGGTGTGGTTAATGTAATGGAGGAGATGGGTGTGGTTAATGTGATGGGGGAGATGGAGATGATGGAGGAGATGGGTGTGGTTAATGTGATGGAGGTGATGGGTGTGGTTAATGTAATAGAGGTGATGGGTACGGTTAATGTGATGGAGGTGATGGGGATAGAGGAGATGGGCATGGTTAATGTGATGGATGAGATGGAGGTGATGGAGGAGATGGGGATAGAGGAGATCGGTGTGATTAATGTGATAGAGGTGATGGGTATAGAGGAGATGGGTGTGGTTAATGTGATGGAGGAGATGGGTGTGGTTAATGTGATGGAGGTGATGGAGGAGATAGGTGTGGTTAATGAGATGGAGGAGATGGGTGTGGTTAATGTGATGGAGGTGATGGAGGAGATAGGTGTGGTTAATGAGATGGAGGAGATGGGTGTGGTTAATGTGATGGAGGAGATGGGTGTGGTTAATGTGATGGAGGAGATAGGTGTGGTTAATGAGATGGAGGAGATGGGTGTGGTTAATGTGATGGAGGTGATGGAGGAGATAGGTGTGGTTAATGAGATGGAGGAGATGGGTGTGGTTAATGTGATGGAGGAGATGGGTGTGGTTAATGTGATATAGTTGATGTGTATGTGTTTACAGGTTATGTGACTATAGTCAGATCCCAGTTCCTGATGAAGATGATGATGTTGCTCAGGAGAGACAGAGGATCTACAGCAGGGCACGAAACAACGACATCCTGCACATCCGAGATCTCACCAAGGTCAAGCTCCACAGTATAACCCTTTATTTACACAATCTGTAACCTGCCATCACTTACAGCTCTGTGTGTGTGTGTGTGTTCAGATGTACATGGGGAGGAAGAGACCGGCGGTGGATCGGATCTGCGTCGGTGTTCCACCTGGAGAGGTAAAACATCTGCTGGAATGAAATTTTCTGTATTGTTTATGAGATCAACAAGGACACGGAAATCTTTACAAACTAGAATTATTTAATTCAATTTATTTTTTACTTATATAACACTTTTAACAATGGTCATTTTCACAAAGCAGCGTTACAGAAATATAGAAATTCAGTAAATAAATATTAAGTTCCTACTGATATTGATATTGTATTATATTATTATTATATTATTATGTTTATATTATGTTTATATTATGTTTATATTATATACACATTTTTATATATTTATATTTTTATATACACATAAAATTTGTATATGTATATCCGATACACAATCGGCTTTACGTAACTACTGGTTTCTCTCTTCAAGTGAATAAATTAAAAAAGCCACTTGTCTTTCCCGTTAGTGAGGAAGTGTTAAACACTGGCTTGTGGTTCTCAGTGCTTTGGGCTGCTTGGTGTAAACGGTGCTGGGAAAACAACCACATTTAAAATGCTGACTGGAGACACAGATGTGACGTCGGGCGAGGCCTCAGTAGCTGGATTCAGGTAACACTACAATGTCATGATGAAGTGTGAGACACACACTGAGACACACACTGAGATACACACTGAGACACACACTGAGATACACACTGAGATACACACTGAGACACACACTGAGACACACACTGAGACACACACTGAGACACACACTGAGATACACACTGAGATACACACTGAGACACACACTGAGACACACACTGAGACACACACTGAGACACACACTGAGATACACACTGAGACACACACTGAGACACACACTGAGATACACACTGAGACACACACTGAGACACACACTGAGACACACACTGAGATACACACTGAGACACACTGAGATACACACTGAGACACACACTGAGATACACACTGAGATACACACTGAGACACACACTGAGATACACACTGAGACACACACTGAGACACACACTGAGACACACACTGAGACACACACTGAGACACACTGAGATACACACTGAGATACACACTGAGACACACACTGAGACACACACTGAGACACACACTGAGATACACACTGAGATACACACTGAGACACACACTGAGACACACACTGAGACACACACTGAGATACACACTGAGATACACACTGAGACACACACTCTGAGACACACACTGAGATACACACTGAGATACACACTGAGACACACACTGAGATACACACTGAGACACACACTGAGATACACACTGAGACACACACTGAGACACAGAGACACACACTGAGACACACACTGAGATACACACTGAGACACACACTGAGACACACACTGAGACACACACTCTGAGACACACACTGAGATACACACTGAGACACACACTGAGACACACACTGAGATACACACTGAGATACACACTGAGATACACACTGATACACACACTGAGACACACACTGAGATACACACTGAGACACACACTGATACACACTGAGACACACACTGAGATACACACTGAGAGACACAATGAGATACACAATGAGACACACAATGAGATACACAATGAGACACACAGAGACACACACTGAACCACTGAGACACACACTGAGATACACACTGAACCACTGAGATACACAATGAGACACACACTGAGATACTGAGACACTGAGATACACACTGAGATACTGAGACACTGAGATCCACACTGAACCACTGAGACACACACTGAGATACAAACTGAGACACTGAGATACACACTGAGACACACACTGAACCACTGAGACACACTGAGATACACACTGAGATACACACTGAGACATTGAGATACACACTGAGACACACACTGAACCACTGAGATACACACTGAGACACACACTGAGATACACACCGAGACACACACTGAGACACACACTGAACCACTGAGATACACACTGAGACACTGAGATACACACTGAGATACACACAGAGACACACACTGAGATACACACTGAGATACACACAGAGACACACACTGAGATACACACTGAGACACTGAGATACACACTGAGATACACACTGAGACACTGAGATACACACAGAGACACACACTGAGATACACACTGAGACACACACTGAGACACACACTGAGATACACACTGAGACACACACTGAGATACACACTGAGACACACACTGAGACACACTGAGACACACTGAGATACACACTGAGACACACACTGAGATACACACTGAGACACACTCTGAGACACACACTGAGACACACACTGAGACACACACTGAGACACACACTGAGATACACACTGAGACACACACTGAGACACACACTGACACATATTGAGACAGACACTGAGACAGACACTGAGACACACTGAGATACACACTGAGACACACACTGAGATACACAATGAGACACACTGAGATACACACTGAGACACACACTGAGATACACACTGAGATACTGAGATGCACACTGAGACACACACAGAGACACTGAGATACACACACTGAGATACACAATGAGACACACACTGAGATACTGAGATACACACCGAGACACACACTGAGATACACACTGAGACACACACTGAGACACACACTGAACCACTGAGATACACACTGAGATACACACTGAGACACACACTGAACCACTGAGACACACACTGAGATACACACTGGGACACACACTGAACCACTGAGATACACAATGAGACACACACTGAGATACTGAGACACTGAGATACACACAGAGACACACACAGAGACACACACAGAGACACACTGAGACACACACTGAGACACACACTGAGATACACACTGAGATACACACAGAGACACACACAGAGACACACACTGAGACACACTGAGATACACACTGAGACACACACTGAGATACACACTGAGATACACACTGAGACACACACTGAGACACACTGAGATACACACTGAGACACACACTGAGACACATATTGAGACACTGAGACAGACACTGAGACACACTGAGATACACACTGAGATACACATTGAGATACTGAGATGCACACTGAGACACACACAGAGACACTGAGACACACACTGAGATACACAATGAGACACACAACGAGGGGTTGAGATACACACCGAGACACACACTGAACCACTGAGACACACACTGAGATACACACTGAGACACACACTGAACCACTGAGACACACACTGAGATACACAATGAGACAGACACTGAGATACACACTGAGATACTGAGACACTGAGATCCACACTGAACCACTGAGACATTGAAATACACACTGAGACACACACTGAACCACTGAGATACACAATGAGACACACACTGAGATACACACCGAGACACACACTGAGACACACACTGAACCACTGAGATACACACTGAGACACTGAGATACACACTGAGATACACACAGAGACACACACTGAGATACACACAGAGACACACACTGAGATACACACTGAGACACTGAGATACACACAGAGACACACACTAAGACACACACTGAGATACACACTGAGACACTGAGATATACACTGAGATACACACTGAGACACTGAGATACACACAGAGACACACACTGAGACACACACTCTGAGACACACACTGAGACACACACTGAGACACACACTGAGATACACACTGAGACACACACTGAGACACATATTGAGACACACACTGAGACAGACACTGAGACACACTGAGATACACACTGAGACACACACTGAGATACACAATGAGACACACTGAGATACTGAGATGCACACTGAGACACACACAGAGACACTGAGATACACTGAGACACACACTGAGATACACAATGAGACACACACTGAGATACTGAGATACACACTGAGACACACACTGAGATACACACTGAGACACACACTGAACCACTGAGATACACACTGAGATACACACTGAGACACACACTGAACCACTGAGACACACACTGAGATACACACTGGGACACACACTGAACCACTGAGATACACAATGAGACACACACTGAGATACTGAGACACTGAGATACACACTGAGATACTGAGACACTGAGATCCACACTGAACCACTGAGACACACACTGAGATACAAACTGAGACACTGAGATACACACTGAGATCCACACTGAACCACTGAGACACACACTGAGATACAAACTGAGACACTGAGATACACACTGAGACACACACTGAACCACTGAGACACACTGAGATACACACTGAGACACACACTGAGATATACACTGAGACATTGAGATACACACTGAGACACACATTGAACCACTGAGATACACACTGAGACACACACTGAGATATACACCGAGACACACACTGAGATACACACTGAGACACACATGAACCACTGAGATACACACTGAGACACTGAGACACGCACCGAGATACACACAGAGACACACACAGATACACACTGAGACACTGAGACACACACTGAGACACACACTGAGATACACACTGAGACACACACTGAGATACATACTGAGACACACACTGAGATACACACTGAGACACACTCTGAGATACACACTGAGACACACACTGAGATACACACTGAGACACACTGAGATACACACTGAGACAGACACTGAGATACACAATGGGACACACTGAGATACACACTGAGACACACTCTGAGACACACACTGAGACACACACTGAGATACACACTGAGACACACACTGAGACACACACTGAGACACACATTGAGACACACACTGAGACAGACACTGAGACACACTGAGATACACAATGAGACACACACAGAGACACTGAGATACACTGAGACACACACTGAGATACACAATGAGATACACAATGAGACACACACTGAGATACTGAGATACACACTGAGACACACACTGAGATCCACACTGAGATCCACACTGAGACACACACTGAGATACTGAGATACACACTGAGACACACACTGAGATACACACTGAGATACACACTGAGACACACACTGAGATACACACTGAGATACACACTGAGACACACACTGAACCACTGAGACACACACTGAGATACACACTGGGACACACACTGAACCACTGAGATACACAATGAGACAGACACTGAGATACTGAGATCCACACTGAACCACTGAGACACACACTGAGATACAAACTGAGACACTGAGATACACACTGAGACACACACTGAGATACACACTGAGACATTAAGATACACACTGAGACACACACTGAACCACTGAGATATACACCGAGACACACACTGAGATACACACTGAGACACACATGAACCACTGAGATACACACTGAGACACTGAGATACACACTGAGATACTGAGATACACACTGAAACACACACTGAGATACACACTGAGATACTGAGATACACACTGAGACACATACTGAGATACATACTGAGACACACACTGAGACACACACTGAGATACACACTGAGATACACACTGCGATACTGAGACACTGAGATACACACTGAGATACACACTGAGACACTGAGATACACACTGAGATACACAATGAGACACTGAGATACACACTGAGATATACACTGAGACACTGAGATACACACTGAGATACACACTGAGACGCACTGAGATACACACTGAGACACTGAGACACACCCTGATATAAACACTGAGACACTAAGACACACACTGAGACACACTGAGACACGCACTGAGACAGGGAGACAGTAAGTCTCCCTCAGGTCTGTACGTGAATGCTTCTTCCTCTAGTATTCTGACGAACATCCTGGACGTCCATCAGAACATGGGCTACTGTCCTCAGTTCGACGCCGTCGATGAGCTGCTGACTGGCCGAGAGCACCTGTACCTATATGCTCGTCTCCGAGGAGTGCCGGAGTCCGAGATCAGTCGAGTGAGTCCGATCTTATCAATCAGACAGTGGATTGAGGTTAGTGTGTTAAAGTGAGAAAGAGTGACCGCACACTGTCACGTGTGTCCTGCAGGTGGCGCAGTGGTGCGTCGATAAAATTGGCCTCTCAGAGTACGCAGATCTGTGTGCTGGAACTTACAGTGGAGGAAACAAGAGGAAGCTGTCCACTGCCATCGCCATGATCGGCTGCCCTCCTCTATTGCTGCTGGTATTCATCATCATCATCATCATCTTCATCATCATTATATTAATAATAATAATAATAATAATAATAATAATAATATGCTCAATATAAACATTGCAGCAGAGATTAGATTTAAATTATCCAGATGTTGACTGAGTGATGGTTGTACATGTAGTTAGAAGTGAAGCAGCTGCTGAGTTTTGGACTCTGATTGGTGGATCAGGTGTTGATGAATTCTGATTGGTGGATCAGGTGTTGATGAATTCTGATTGGTGGATCAGGTGTTGAATTCTGATTGGTGGATCAGGTGTTGATGAATTCTGATTGGTGGATCAGGTGTTGATGAATTCTGATTGGTGGATCAGGTGTTGATGAATTCTGATTGGTGGATCAGGTGTTGAATTCTGATTGGTGGATCAGGTGTTGATGAATTCTGATTGGTGGATCAGGTGTTGAATTCTGATTGGTGGATCAGGTGGTGATTAATTCTGATTGGTGGATCAGGTGTTGATGAATTCTGATTGGTGGATCAGGTGGTGATTAATTCTGATTGGTGGATCAGGTGGTGATTAATTCTGATTGGTGGATCAGGTGTTGATGAATTCTGATTGGTGGATCAGGTGTTGATGAATTCTGATTGGTGGATCAGGTGGTGATTAATTCTGATTGGTGGATCAGGTGGTGATTAATTCTCATTGGTGGATCAGGTGGTGATGAATTCTGATTGGTGGATCAGGTGTTGATGAATTCTGATTGGTGGATCAGGTGGTGATTAATTCTGATTGGTGGATCAGGTGGTGATTAATTCTGATTGGTGGATCAGGTGTTGATGAATTCTGATTGGTGGATCAGGTGTTGATTAATTCTGACTGGAGGATCAGGTGTTGATGAATTCTGATTGGTGGATCAGGTGTTGATTAATTCTGACTGGAGGATCAGGTGTTGATGAATTCTGATTGGTGGATCAGGTGTTGATGAATTCTGATTGGTGGATCAGGTGGTGATGAATTCTGATTGGTGGATCAGGTGGTGATTAATTCTGATTGGTGGATCAGGTGGTGATTAATTCTCATTGGTGGATCAGGTGGTGATGAATTCTGATTGGTGGATCAGGTGTTGATGAATTCTGATTGGTGGATCAGGTGGTGATTAATTCTGATTGGTGGATCAGGTGCTGATTAATTCTGATTGGTGGATCAGGTGCTGATTAATTCTCTCTAACAGCAGCTCTGACTGTAGCGCAGATTTATATTAATGCACTCATAGTAACAGTGATGTATACAGCACACACTCCAAATAAATAGATTATGATATCTGTATCAGTGTGGTGAAGGAGATGTTTATGTAACATGTGGAAGAAGTCTCCAGTGTCAGAGCGAGAGCTTCATACAGGTGTAAAGTTAATGTGTTTCGTTATTTAACAGATAAATTTGAAGGTGTTAGGAAGTTGTTGTGGTCATGTTGTTATAGGAAAAATACTCCACGCACACACAGGTTTATAAGAGTGATTATTGATCTGTGGTTATTCTGATTATTATGAAGTGTTGACCTCAGTGTTCTGTGTCCAGGACGAACCCACCAGTGGGATGGACCCTCACTCACGCCGCTTCCTGTGGAACGCCATCATGAGCATCATCCGAGACGGAAGAGCTGTAGTTCTGACATCACACAGGCAAGTACACACACACACACACACACACACACACACACACACACACACAGGCAGGATAAAGCATCTAATCTCACCTGAAGCACTTGTGTTCTGATTTAAAATATTCTTGCAATGTGATTTAATTTAAATTAGAATTTGTAATCCAGTTTCTGTAAGCGAGCTGGAGGCAGAGCTGAGCTTCAGCCATGTAGCTCTACAGTAAGATCTGAAGTTGCATCACATTACATCTCACAAAGGGTTTGTGTTAGGGGTTTCCCAGGGAAGAGGGGGTACATACTGATACACTCTTTCATACATTTGTTGTTTTGTCTTGTTTTGTTGTTTTGTTGTTGTTTTGTTGTTGTTTTGGTGTGTGTGGTGTGTCCGAGTCAGACAGCTCTCAGCTCAGAGGTTCTGGGTTTAAATCTGACTCATCCCTGTAAGCATTAAACCACATATTATTAATGGCTCTGTGTGTGTGTGTGTGTGTGTGTGTGCAGTATGGAGGAGTGTGAGGCGTTGTGTACTCGTTTAGCCATCATGGTAAACGGCACATTTAAGTGTCTTGGCACAATCCAGCATCTCAAATACAAGTAAGTTTCTTTATTCTATTTTTACTGTCATGTACAGGTGTGTAGTGATGTACAGGTGTGATGTACAGTTGTGTAGTGATGTACAGGTGTGTAGTGATGTACAGGTGTGATGTACAGGTGTGATGTACAGGTGTGATGTACAGGTGTGATGTACAGGTGTGATATACAGGTGTGATGTACAGTTGTGTAGTGATGTACAGGTGTGTAGTGATGTACAGGTGTGATATACAGGTGTGATGTACAGGTGTGATGTACAGGTGTGATGTACAGGTGTGTAGTGATGTACAGGTGTGATGTACAGTTGTGTAGTGATGTACAGGTGTGATGTACAGGTGTGATGTACAGGTGTGATGTACAGGTGTGTAGTGAAGTACAGGTGTGATGTACAGGTGTGATGTACAGGTGTGTAGTGATGTACAGGTGTGATGTACAGGTGTGTAGTGAAGTACAGGTGTGATGTACAGGTGTGTAGTGATGTACAGGTGTGATGTACAGGTGTGTAGTGATGTACAGGTGTGATGTACAGGTGTGTAGTGATGTACAGGTGTGTAGTGATGTACAGGTGTGTAGTGATGTACAGGTATGATGTACAGGTGTGATGTACAGGTGTGTAGTTATGTACAGGTATGATGTACAGGTGTGTAGTGATGTACAGGTGTGTAGTGATGTACAGGTGTGATGTACAGGTGTGTAGTGATGTACAGGTATGATGTACAGGTGTGATGTACAGGTGTGTAGTGATGTACAGGTGTGATGTACAGTTGTGTAGTGATGTACAGGTGTGATGTACAGGTGTGATGTACAGGTGTGATATACAGGTGTGATGTACAGGTGTGATGTACAGGTGTGTAGTGATGTACAGGTGTGATGTACAGGTGTGATGTACAGGTGTGTAGTGATTTACAGGTGTGTAGTGATGTACAGGTATGATGTACAGGTGTGTAGTGATGTACAGGTGTATAGTGATGTACAGGTGTGATGTACAGGTGTGATGTACAGGTGTGTAGTGATGTACAGGTGTGATGTACAGGTGTGTAGTGATGTACAGGTGTGATGTACAGGTGTGTAGTGATGTACAGGTGTGTAGTGATGTACAGGTGTGATGTACAGGTGTGATGTACAGGTGTGTAGTGATGTACAGGTGTGATGTACAGGTGTGTAGTGATGTACAGGTGTGATGTACAGGTGTGTAGTGATGTACAGGTGTGTAGTGATGTACAGGTGTGATGTACAGGTGTGATGTACAGGTGTGTAGTGATGTACAGGTGTGATGTACAGGTGTGTAGTGATGTACAGGTGTGATGTACAGGTGTGTAGTGATGTACAGGTGTGTAGTGATGTACAGGTGTGATGTACAGGTGTGATGTACAGGTGTGTAGTGATGTACAGGTGTGATGTACAGGTGTGATGTACAGGTGTGTAGTGATGTACAGGTGTGATGTACAGGTGTGTAGTGATGTACAGGTGTGATGTACAGGTGTGTAGTGATGTACAGGTGTGATGTACAGGTGTGTAGTGATGTACAGGTGTGTAGTGATGTACAGGTGTGATGTACAGGTGTGTAGTGATGTACAGGTGTGATGTACAGGTGTGATGTACAGGTGTGTAGTGATGTACAGGTGTGTAGTGATGTACAGGTGTGATGTACAGGTGTGATGTACAGGTGTGTAGTGATGTACAGGTATGATGTACAGGTGTGATGTACAGGTGTGATGTACAGTTGTGTAGTGATGTACAGGTGTGATGTACAGGTGTGATATACAGGTGTGATGTACAGGTGTGATGTACAGGTGTGTAGTGATGTACAGGTGTGATGTACAGGTGTGATGTACAGGTGTGATGTACAGGTGTGTAGTGATGTACAGGTGTGATGTACAGGTGTGTAGTGATGTACAGGTGTGATGTACAGGTGTGTAGTGATGTACAGGTGTGTAGTGATGTACAGGTGTGATGTACAGGTGTGATGTACAGGTGTGATGTACAGGTGTGTAGTGATGTACAGGTGTGATGTACAGGTGTGTAGTGATGTACAGGTGTGATGTACAGGTGTGTAGTGATGTACAGGTGTGTAGTGATGTACAGGTGTGATGTACAGGTGTGATGTACAGGTGTGATGTACAGGTGTGTAGTGATGTACAGGTGTGTAGTGATGTACAGGTGTGATGTACAGGTGTGATGTACAGGTGTGATATACAGGTGTGATATACAGGTGTGATGTACAGGTGTGATGTACAGGTGTGTAGTGATGTACAGGTGTGATGTACAGGTGTGTAGTGATGTACAGGTGTGTAGTGATGTACAGGTGTGATGTACAGGTGTGTAGTGATGTACAGGTGTGATGTACAGGTGTGATGTACAGGTGTGATGTACAGGTGTGTAGTGATGTACAGGTGTGATGTACAGGTGTGATGTACAGGTGTGATGTACAGGTGTGATGTACAGGTGTGTAGTGATGTACAGGTGTGATGTACAGGTGTGATGTACAGGTGTGATGTACAGGTGTGTAGTGATGTTTAGTTCAGGATGCTTCAGATTTTCACAGATCAGATTCAGAAATCTTCAGTTGTGTGTGTGTTCTCAGGTTTGGTGATGGTTATGTGGTGACGATGAAGGTCAAAGGAGCTCGAGCAGGTTCCTGTCCTGACCTCGGTCCCGCTGAAGCCTTCATGGAGAGTAATTTCCCGAGGTGTGTCCAGCGTGAGAAACACTACAACACCCTGCAGTATCATATCTCCTCCTCATCTCTCGCTCGAGTCTTCCAGCTGGTGGCAGAAAATAAACACAAGCTCAACATCGAGGATTACTCCATCTCTCAGACCACGCTGGACCAGGTGACAACAAAACAACACAAACTCTTTATCCACACAGTGTCCATAAACTGAGACACTAAATAATGTGTGAATGACCGCACAAGTTTTTTTAAAAAAAGTTCCTGATAGACACGGTGAAAAAAAAACAAAAAAAGGTGGAAGTGAAAATGATTACCATGTCAGACACATGAAACACAACACACACATAAATGAGTGTAGACGTGTGTGTTTGTGTGTGTGTGTTCATTATGCTGCTGCTGAAGATCAGATACACAGCCAAATCTTTTTTTTAAAGTTTTTAATTATAAAGACTTTCATGGTGTTGGTGGAGCAGACTGAGCTCCTGTAGATGTCGTACTCTGGTACCCGCCCCTCGGTGTGGTTTATTTACACCACACTGACATACAGCTGAAGAATTATTCTTTCAGCATCTGCCCACTGCTTCACATTTTTAAAAGATAAGACAAAACGTCATTTAGTCTCCGTGAGAGACACACGCACTCACACACACACACACTCTCTGTAACTGAAGCAGACTTTTTTATTGTTATGTTTATTTATATGTTTTTATTTCGGAGTGTTTAATGTTCCTGGGTTTGTTCCTGCAGGTGTTTGTGAATTTTGCGAAGCAGCAGTCAGGTGAGGACGATGATGATTATGTCATTCTTCATCCCAGAGCAGCAGGAGCCAGACGAGAAGTGAAAATCTCACCGATTAAAACGTCTTTCACATAATAATGACATCATCAGGACACACCACACACACCGTCTACAAACACACACACGCCACTTGCAGCTTTTAGTGAAATATGTTTCTCTCATTAACACACGAGTGAGTGACTGAGTGACGGCTGATCATTAGATCTGGGATATAATCACGATAACGGAGATGATTCCTGATCCTGTTATTGTGGACAATTTAAATATATTTGATATTGATGATGTCATGAAGACTGGAGCATGACATCACCACAATGACATCATCTGTAAATATGAGCTTTTATTTTTTGCGCTTTTTTATGTCTTTGCATTAACCTGCTGAAGCCGTGCCTGTCTTTACACACACACACACACATACACACACTGCTGCAGCTATGAAGCCAGAATAAAGCTGTTATTACTGTTTACATTCTTCAGGTTTCTTCTCATTATTCTGAGGTTCAGGAGGCAAAACTTCTGAACTTTCTGAACTTTTCGGTCTTTCGGTGGATGAAGGAATGAAGGTGTTGTGTGTTATGTGTTAAAGTGATCTCCTGAGTCTCCACAAGTGACCAGAAACAGAAAGACAGACTCTGGAACAGTTTATATTTTTATTTTCTTGTTGCTTCTGATCAAGGTTTAATGATTGTTTCCAGAATCCACAAACTTTAAACTCTGTAGAAAATGTTGAATTTTATTAAGAATAGAACGACATTTTAGTAAACATTCATCTGTTTGTGGTGTCTCACCACATTCATCTCAGTGACATCAGTTTTCATCCCAGGCGCTCTAATTAGCGTTCCTCTAACAAACATTTTTTCATTTCATTGTCTGTACCCCTTATCCGATCTATACTCGGGCATCAAAGCAGGATACTCCCTGGACAGAGTGCCAACCCATTGCAGGGCACACACACACACATACACTACGGGCAATTTAGAGACTCCAATCAGCCTAGAAGCATGTCTTTGGACTGTGGGAGGAAACCAGAGCACCCAGAGGAAACCCACCAAGCACGGGGAGAACATGCAAACGCCACACACACACACACACACAGTGAGCAGGAGCGAGACTCAAAACCAGGACCCTGGAGCTGTGAGGTGAACATGCTAACCACTAAGCCACCGTGCCGTCATTAACATAAACATGCTTCAATAAATTAAAATAAAAACACAGGTGATGTCACTAGTGAAGAGCGAGAGCTGCATGATTCTCACAGGTTCAGTAGCTAACACTTTATTAATCTCAATCTGCTGTGTGTGTGTGTGTGCGCGCCACCCGCTCGTGTCCGGGTGGTTAGTGATGTTTAGTGTTAGTGTTTAGTGGTGTTGATGTTAATGAGATGTTAGTGTTGGTGTTCTGTAGGGATGAACGCTGTGATGTTTAGTGATGATGATGATGATGATGATGAAGAGATGTTTGGTGTTGATTTTGATGTTGATGTAGATGTTTGGTGTTGATGGAGGGATGAACACTGTGTTTAGTCCTGCCTCTGTATTTTCTGTAAGATAAAGGAGTTTCTGAAAGGGTTCCGTATGCTGTGTCCCAAATCACTAGAGGAAGAGTGGAATAATGGCGCTCCTGAGTTCAGGATATTCCCTAAACTCCTGTATGTAGGTTTTGTGTTTTCCTCGAGCCCAAATGGTCATCTGTACAAACCCGATCACTGTGAACACGGCCACTGCAGAGAAAAATGATGAAGAATAGATGGAATTAATAACTCCAGAGATTCTAGTGTGTGAGAAAGTGTGTGAGAAAGTGTGTGAAAGAGTGTGTGAAAGAGTGTGTGAGAAAGTGTGTGAAAGAGTGTGTGAAAGAGTGTGTGAGAAAGTGTGTGTGAACCTGGAACACACTGCGTCATCACCGTGAAGCTGATCCATGACCCCAACTGCAACCAAAACAACAGAGAATTAATAACAATATAAAGTGTGTGTGCGTGTGTGTGTGCGTGTATGTGCGTGTGTGTGTGTTTGTGTATACTTGTGTGTGTGTGTATATGTACATGTGCTAAGTGTAACATACCTCATATGTGTAGTTTGGACAGGTGACGAAGAAGAAGAGCCAGGTGAAGGGGTTTTTACTCGGGTATGGAATCTGCATCGGCTTCGAGCCTGAAACATCAACTACAGTCTTCATCCATCTGTCTCTCTCTGTCTCTCTCTCTCTCTCTGTCTCTCTCTGTTTCTTTCTATCCCTCTCTCTCTGTGTCTCTCACTCTGCCTCTCTCTGTCTCTCTGTCCCTCTCTCTCTCTCTCTCTCTCTCTGTCTCCCTGTTTCTCTCTCTCTCTCTCTCTCTCTCTTTGTCTCCCTGTTTCTCTCTCTCTCTCTCTCTCTCTCTCTCTCTCTCTCTCTCTCTCTCTCTGTCTCCCTGTTTCTCTCTCTCTCTCTCTCTCTCTCTCTCTCTCTGTCTCCCTGTTTCTCTCTCTCTCTCTGTCTCCCCGTTTCTCTCTCTGTCTCTCTCTCTGTGATGTAATGTTTTATGTTGATCTCACCGTTACAGCTGAGTCGGTTCAGAGTGAGGTGAATGGAGAAGTTTCCACACTCACACACCTGAGAGCAGACAGAGGGTGCAGTGTCACGTAACGGTCAGGGAATCACATCATTCATTAATTATTTCTGTAAGACTTTGGGATACACACCAGAAAGGTAATGAGTGAAGTGTAGATCTGAATTTTTCCGTACACTAATAAAACACAAGAGTAAAATTCAGGAGTTAATGATGTTCGGGTCACTAAGGGTCAAAAGAAGTGCACTACAATAGTGATAGTAGGGAACACTTGGAAAGATAAAAAATAGTAGTGATCAGTAAGTAGTGGACACTAGGTAGTGATCAGTAAGTAATGGACACTAGGTAGTGATCAGTAAGTAGTGGACACTAGGTAGTGATCAGTAAGTAGTGAACACTAGGTAGTGATCAGTAAGTAGTGGACACTAGGTAGTGATCAGTAAGTAGTGGACACTAGGTAGTGATCAGTAAGTAGTGAACACTAGGTAGTGATCAGTAAGTAGTGGACACTAGGTAGTGATCAGTAAGTAGTGGACACTAGGTAGTGATCAGTAAGTAGTGGACACTAGGTAGTGATCAGTAAGTAGTGGACACTAGGTAGTGATCAGTAAGTAGTGAACACTAGGTAGTGATCAGTAAGTAGTGGACACTAGGTAGTGATCAGTAAGTAGTGGACACTAGGTAGTGATCAGTAAGTAGTGAACACTAGGTAGTGATCAGTAAGTAGTGGACACTAGGTAGTGATCAGTAAGTAGTGAACACTAGGTAGTGATCAGTAAGTAGTGGACACTAGGTAGTGATCAGTAAGTAGTGGACACTAGGTAGTGATCAGTAAGTAGTGGACACTAGGTAGTGAGTGGTAATTAGTGAACACTAGGTAGTGATCAGTAAGTAATGGACACTAGGTAGTGATCAGTAAGTAGTGAACACTAGGTAGTGATCAGTAAGTAGTGGACACTAGGTAGTGATCAGTAAGTAGTGAACACTAGGTAGTGATCAGTAAGTAGTGGACACTAGGTAGTGATCAGTAAGTAATGGACACTAGGTAGTGATCAGTAAGTAGTGAACACTAGGTAGTGATCAGTAAGTAGTGGACACTAGGTAGTGATCAGTAAGTAGTGGACACTAGGTAGTGATCAGTAAGTAGTGGACACTAGGTAGTGATCAGTAAGTAGTGGACACTAGGTAGTGATCAGTAAGTAGTGAACACTAGGTAGTGATCAGTAAGTAGTGGACACTAGGTAGTGATCAGTAAGTAGTGGACACTAGGTAGTGAGTGGTAATTAGTGAACACTAGGTAGTGATCAGTAAGTAATGGACACTAGGTAGTGATCAGTAAGTAGTGGACACTAGGTAGTGATCAGTAAGTAATGGACACTAGGTAGTGATCAGTAAGTAGTGGACACTAGGTAGTGATCAGTAAGTAGTGGACACTAGGTAGTGATCAGTAAGTAATGGACACTAGGTAGTGATCAGTAAGTAGTGGACACTAGGTAGTGATCAGTAAGTAGTGGACACTAGGTAGTGATCAGTAAGTAGTGGACACTAGGTAGTGATCAGTAAGTAATGGACACTAGGTAGTGATCAGTAAGTAGTGGACACTAGGTAGTGATCAGTAAGTAGTGGACACTAGGTAGTGATCAGTAAGTAGTGGACACTAGGTAGTGATCAGTAAGTAATGGACACTAGGTAGTGATCAGTAAGTAATGGACACTAGGTAGTGATCAGTAAGTAGTGGACACTAGGTAGTGAGTGGTAATTAGTGAACACTAGGTAGTGATCAGTAAGTAATGGACACTAGGTAGTGATCAGTAAGTAGTGGACACTAGGTAGTGATCAGTAAGTAGTGGACACTAGGTAGTGATCAGTAAGTAGTGGACACTAGGTAGTGATCAGTAAGTAATGGACACTAGGTAGTGATCAGTAAGTAATGGACACTAGGTAGTGATCAGTAAGTAGTGGACACTAGGTAGTGAGTGGTAATTAGTGAACACTAGGTAGTGATCAGTAAGTAATGGACACTAGGTAGTGATCAGTAAGTAGTGGACACTAGGTAGTGATCAGTAAGTAATGGACACTAGGTAGTGATCAGTAAGTAGTGGACACTAGGTAGTGATCAGTAAGTAGTGGACACTAGGTAGTGATCAGTAAGTAGTGGACACTAGGTAGTGATCAGTAAGTAGTGGACACTAGGTAGTGATCAGTAAGTAATGGACACTAGGTAGTGATCAGTAAGTAGTGGACACTAGGTAGTGATCAGTAAGTAATGGACACTAGGTAGTGATCAGTAAGTAGTGGACACTAGGTAGTGATCAGTAAGTAGTGGACACTAGGTAGTGATCAGTAAGTAGTGGACACTAGGTAGTGAGTGGTAAGTAGTGAACACTAGGTAGTGATCAGTAAGTAGTGGACACTAGGTAGTGATCAGTAAGTAGTGGACACTAGGTAGTGATCAGTAAGTAGTGGACACTAGGTAGTGATCAGTAAGTAGTGAACACTAGGTAGTGAGTGGTAAGTAGTGAACACTAGGTAGTGATCAGTAAGTAGTGGACACTAGGTAGTGATCAGTAAGTAGTGGACACTAGGTAGTGATCAGTAAGTAGTGGACACTAGGTAGTGAGTGGTAATTAGTGAACACTAGGTAGTGATCAGTAAGTAATGGACACTAGGTAGTGATCAGTAAGTAGTGAACACTAGGTAGTGATCAGTAAGTAGTGGACACTAGGTAGTGATCAGTAAGTAGTGGACACTAGGTAGTGATCAGTAAGTAGTGGACACTAGGTAGTGATCAGTAAGTAGTGGACACTAGGTAGTGATCAGTAAGTAATGGACACTAGGTAGTGATCAGTAAGTAGTGGACACTAGGTAGTGATCAGTAAGTAGTGGACACTAGGTAGTGATCAGTAAGTAGTGGACACTAGGTAGTGATCAGTAAGTAATGGACACTAGGTAGTGATCAGTAAGTAGTGGACACTAGGTAGTGATCAGTAAGTAGTGAACACTAGGTAGTGATCAGTAAGTAGTGGACACTAGGTAGTGAGTGGTAAGTAGTGGACACTAGGTAGTGAGTTGTAATTAGTGGACACTAGGTAGTGATCAGTAAGTAGTGGACACTAGGTAGTGATCAGTAAGTAGTGGACACTAGGTAGTGAGTTGTAATTAGTGGACACTAGGTAGTGAGTTGTAATTAGTGGACACTAGGTAGTGAGTTGTAATTAGTGGACACTAGGTAGTGAGTTGTAAGTAGTGGACACTAGGTAGTGAGCACTTACTGGGTGTGGTATAAAGAGGATGGTTGATGTAGTACGCTAACCACGCTGCAAATCCCCAATAATATAAACAATTCTGAAAAATAACATTAAACAGCAGTTAGCTCCACCCACAGACTCTGATTGGTTAAAATTAAAATCAAAAGAAATTAAACAAGTCAATCACTTATACTGAAAACCTGTCTGCCTGATTAACACTTTACTGACACACAGACAGACAGAGACAAGCAGACAGACAGACAGACAGGCAGGCAGATAGATAGATAGATAGATAGATAGATAGATAGACAGACAGACAGGCAGACAGACCATAATATGTTAATAATAATGAATGACCAGTGTGATGGTGTGCAGCGGCAGAGTTCCGTGTGAAAAGCGATGGATGAAAATCGTCTCCAGTAATCGCTTTATATAGTGCAGAGTGTGACACACACACGCCAGTCTGCAAAAAAACACACATTACACAGACAGAACACACACACACACACGCCAGTCTGCAAAAAAACACACATTACACAGACAGAACACACACACACACACGCCAGTCTGCAAAAAAACACACATTACACAGACAGAACACACACACACACGCCAGTCTGCAAAAAAAACACACATTACACAGACAGAACACACACACACACGCCAGTCTGCAAAAAAACACACATTACACAGACAGAACACACACACACACGCCAGTCTGCAAAAAAAACACACATTACACAGACAGAACACACACACACGCCAGTCTGCAAAAAAAACACACATTACACAGACAGAACACACACACACACGCCAGTCTGCAAAAAAAACACACATTACACAGACAGAACACACACACACACGCCAGTCTGCAAAAAAAACACACATTACACAGACAGAACACACACACGCCAGTCTGCAAAAAAACACACATTACACAGACAGAACACACACACACACGCCAGTCTGCAAAAAAACACACATTACACAGACAGAACACACACACACACGCCAGTCTGCAAAAAAAACACACATTACACAGACAGGGGACACACACACACTAACCCTTTTGCAAAAAAATCCCAGAAATTAAACAGACAGAACAAATAAACATGCAGACACACACACACACACATGCGCACACACATGCACACTGTACTAAAAACACAAAATAATAATAAAAATAATAACCCTGACCTGACGACAGCGTGTGAACTGCGTGTGTAGTCGTACTCGTGACTGTAGATAAACGGCAGACGATAATAAAACAGCAGATAGATAAAGAGCGGGCCGATGCTTTCTGACAGAAACACCTGCAGTTACACACACACAGGTATGACAGATGTGTGTGGTGGTATGGATGTGTGTACATGTAGTGTTTAGTGTGTAGTGTATTATGAGGGATGTGGTAGTTCAGTGGTGAAGGTGTTGGGCTACTGATCAGATGGTTGTGAGTTTAAATCCCAGGTCCATCAAGTTGCCACTGCTGGGCCCCTGAGCAAGGCCCAGTGTGGTGTGTAGATGTGTCATGTGTAGATGTGTAGTGTGTACATGTGTAAGTGTAGTGTGTAGATGTGTGGTGTGTAGATGTGTAGTGTGTAGATGTGTAGATGTGTCGTGTGTAGATGTGTCGTGTGTAGATGTGTCGTGTGTAGATGTGTCGTGTGTAGATGTGTCATGTGTAGATGTGTAGTGTGTAGATGTGTGGTGTGTAGATGTGTGGTGTGTAGATGTGTGTGTGTAGATGTGTGGTGTGTAGATGTGTAGTGTGTGGTGTGTAGATGTGTAGTGTGTAGATGTGTGTGTGTAGATGTGTGGTGTGTAGATGTGTAGTGTGTAGATGTGTAGTGTGTAGATGTGTGGTGTGTGGTGTGTAGATGTGTAGTGTGTAGATGTGTGTGTGTAGATGTGTGTGTGTAGATGTGTAGTGTGTAGTGTGTAGATGTGTGGTGTGTAGATGTGTAGTGTGTAGATGTGTAGCGTGTAGACGTGTAGTGTGTAGATGTGTAGTGTGTAGTGTGTAGATGTGTGGTGTGTAGTGTGTAGATGTGTGGTGTGTAGATGTGTAGTGTGTAGATGTGTGGTGTGTAGATGTGTAGTGTGTAGTGTGTAGATGTGTGGTGTGTAGATGTGTAGTGTGTAGTGTGTAGATGTGTGGTGTGTAGATGTGTAGTGTGTAGATGTGTGGTGTGTAGATGTGTGGTGTGTAGTGTGTAGATGTGTGGTGTGTAGATGTGTAGTGTGTAGTGTGTAGATGTGTGGTGTGTAGTGTGTAGATGTGTAGTGTGTAGATGTGTAGTGTGTAGATGTGTAGTGTGTAGATGTGTAAGTGTGTAGTGTGTAGATGTGTAGTGTGTAGATGTGTAGTGTGTAGATGTGTGGTGTGTAGTGTGTAGATGTGTAGATGTGTCATGTGTAGATGTGTAGTGTGTAGATGTGTGTGTGTAGATGTGTGTGTGTAGATGTGTGGTGTGTAGATGTGTAGTGTGTAGATGTGTGGTGTGTAGTGTGTAGATGTGTAGTGTGTAGACGTGTAGTGTGTAGATGTGTAGTGTGTAGATGTGTAGTGTGTAAGTGTGTAGTGTGTAGATGTGTGGTGTGTAGATGTGTAGTGTGTAGTGTGTAGATGTGTGGTGTGTAGATGTGTGGTAGATGTGTTGTGTAGTGTAGTGTGTAGTTTAGTGTGTATATGTATTGTGTAGTGTAGTGTGTAGATGTGTGGTGTGTAGTGTGTAGATGTGTAGTGTGTAGACGTGTAGTGTGTAGATGTGTAGATGTGTAGTGTGTAGATGTGTAAGTGTGTAGTGTGTAGATGTGTGGTGTGTAGATGTGTCATGTGTAGATGTGTAGTGTGTAGATGTGTGGTGTGTAGATGTGTGGTAGATGTGTTGTGTAGTGTAGTGTGTAGTTTAGTGTGTATATGTATTGTGTAGTGTAGTGTGTAGATGTGTGGTGTGTAGTGTGTAGATGTGTAGTGTGTAGACGTGTAGTGTGTAGATGTGTAGATGTGTAGTGTGTAGATGTGTAAGTGTGTAGTGTGTAGATGTGTAGTGTGTAGATGTGTAGTGTGTAGATGTGTGGTGTGTAGATGTGTAGTGTGTAGTGTGTAGATGTGTCATGTGTAGATGTGTAGTGTGTAGATGTGTGGTGTGTAGATGTGTGGTAGATGTGTTGTGTAGTGTAGTGTGTAGTTTAGTGTGTATATGTATTGTGTAGTGTGTAGTGTAGTGTGTAGATGTGTGGTGTGGCGTGTATTGTGTAGTGGTGTGTAGTGTGATGTCCACACCATGGTCCAGCCTATCTGAGGCCCAAGGTCATGCAGGAACATGGTGGCCGTCGTCCCCACAGGCAGTTCCTCCAGAACAACATCATCTTTAAGAGCTTTTCCTTCTGAACAGCAGCAGACAGTTACATCAGACATTTACATCAGACATTTACATCAGACTGTAAACATTTACATCAGACATTTACATCAGACTGTAAACATTTACATCAGACATTTACATCAGACATTTACATCAGACATTTACATCAGACTGTAAACATTTACATCAGACATTTACATCAGACTGTAAACATTTACATCAGACATTTACATCAGACTGTAAACATTTACATCAGACATTTACATCAGACTGTAAACATTTACATCAGACATTTACATCAGACATTTACATCAGACTGTAAACATTTACATCAGACATTTACATCAGACTGTAAACATTTACATCAGACATTTACATCAGACTGTAAACATTTACATCAGACATTTACATCAGACATTTACATCAGACTGTAAACATTT